>NW_008627677.1:0-1683 GCF_000691845.1 Merops nubicus
CCCGGCAGATCCCAGGGTGCTGGGGAGTCCTGCCCCCCAACCATTCCCAGCACCTCCCTCCATTGTTTCCCAACCAGCATTCTTCCCTCTGACCTAATCCTCCCTTGGCTCTCCCGGGTGGTTTTATGGCAGGGAAACGATTCTGCAGTCCAAGGGAAGCAGAGCCCGGGCGTCCTCTTCTCCTCCCCTTCCCCCAGGGGGTTTTGGAGCCCTGGGTTTGCTGCCTCAGGCCCAGCAGAGGGGTCTCAGGAGAGGAGCTGGGGAGGGGGCTGGAGCACCCTCGTTTTTCCCCATTCCAACAGCGAGAGGGAGATTTAAACAACTCCCCACCAGAGCAGCTCTGGACACAAAAAGCTTTTTAGTTCTCATCAGCATTATGTATGATTATATTAAAATAAACCTTCAGGCTTCGTTTCCTGCTTCCAAGAACCCCCTCACAGGACTGTCAGGCATGGAAACATCTCCCAGGGATCTCAGCAAAGGGCACAATGAGAACATTTTCTCCTTTTTTTGTACCAAACGACTGCCCTCTGCTCTGGAAAAGCCCTAAAAGAAGAGGAGAGGTGCTAAAATCAGAGCTGTGCAATATGCACATCCCACTGGGGGCAGTTTTTCCTTCTTTTCCTACTAGGAACAACCCTCTGGATGAAAGAATTTGCAGCAGAGCCCTTCCTGCTCCTCGTGTGGACCTGTCTCACCTCATGGGACAGCAAAGAGACCGAATGGAGACCACCCCTCTGAGAGGGACCTCCCCCCATCACCACCCACCTCTCCATCAGCCAAAACAAAGATTTTTTGAAGCAAAGCAACCAAGAGAAAGGCAACCAGGAGATCATCTGTGAGCTACAGCCCCAGCAAGCCACCAAGGACAGGACCATGAGGCTTCCTGAGGGCTGGTGGACCATGGAAGACTCAACACGTCCTTAGAGAGTGGCACCAAACCTCCTCCAGCACCTCAACGACCCTGTGGTGGCTGCAAAGGGCCCCCTGAGCAGACATTTCCCTCCTCCCCTCCTCCAGCCCTGCTTGCTCCTGAGGTCAGGGGTCCAGGCTGGGGTTGAAGGGGCTGGATGTGGCCCAGGCAGGGCTGTGAGCATGGGCACGGGCTGGCAGTAGAGCTGGGAGCTGCCCGTGCCCACGGGGCCAGTGGCACTGGTTTAATTGCAGCCTCGGTGCCAAGGACAACAAAGTCCTGGCACAAAGGAGAGAAGTCATTCTGTCTGAAGGTTCCAATTGTTCCTCTCCTGCGGGGAGGGGAGGGAGGAGAAATCCATCCCTCTAGAAGCAATGACTCAGGTGCCACCATCCACCCCCTCCGGGGCGCCCGGCTGGGGGATGTTTTGGGCTGGGCTTTGTTTGATGCCCGGGCCCTGAGAATGGATTTATTGTTCAGCTGCCTGCAAAACCCTCCCTGGGGGCTGCTCTGGCCCCCACCCAGCCCAGTCGGGCATGCAGAAGATGCTGCCAAGGAGGGGAGGGTGGCAGCAGAGCCGGCGTCGTGCCGTGGTGCCAACCGTGCCCAGCACGTGCCACCCAGGGTGGGCAGCAAAGGGGTGTGCCCTGAGCAAAGGGAATGGTGCTGCTTCTGATGGAAACATCCTGGCTTGTACCAGCACTGGTGTGGCCAGCAGGACCAGGCAGGGATTGTCCCCCAGGCTTGGCATTGGGGGAGCACCGTCTCCA
>NW_008627677.1:1748-8365 GCF_000691845.1 Merops nubicus
CTGCTGGGGAAGGGTCTAGAGGCGAAGTGTGTGGAGGAGCAGCTGAGGGAGCTGGGGGTGCTGAGCCTGGAGCAAAGGAGGCTCAGGGGAGACCTTCTGGCTCTGCACAGCTCCTGACAGGAGCCTGGAGCCAGGGGGGGTCGGGCTCTGCTCCCAAGGAACAAGACAAGAGGGAACAGCCTCAAGTTGCCCCAGGGGAGGTTGAGGTTGGAGCTGAGGAACAATTTCTTGCCCTGGAGGGTTGCCCAGGGCTGTGCCAGGCTGCCCAGGGCAGTGGTGGAGTCCCCACCCCTGGAGGGGTTCCCAAGCCGTGGAGATGTGGGGTGAGGGACGTGGGTTTGTTGTGCCCTGGCAGTGCTGGGGCAACAGTTGGACTCAGTGATCTCAAAAGGTCTTTCCCAATCTAAACCATGCTCTGATTCTCCCTGTCCCACAGCCACGGGCAGCATGAATCAGCCACATTCCTGATGGGAGAAGCCCAAAGCTTTGCACGACACACAGCCCCAAACAATTCCTCCTCCAGAGCCCTAAATCCCCTGGCAAACACAGGGAGGGTGCCAGGCACCTGAGCCACCAGCAGCCTCTCCAGCCACCAGGGCAGGAGGGAGCTGGCCCCAGACTTGCACTGGGCTTTGGGGTTGCTTTTAAAGCCCATCACAAAACCACTTCCAGGTGCTGCTTGGAAAAAGAGCTTTCATTTTATCTTTTGAGGGTTGTGGGGTTTGGATGGGAGTCAGAGTTTTAAGTTATTATCTCTTTAAGGTAAAACCCAAAGCTCTGAAGATTTTGTAGGGATGAGGATTTACTGAGAAACGACCAACGAGGGGAGAAATCATCAGCACTGATGCTAGAATTTAACACTTCCCTTGTAAAGGGGCTCAAAGGAGGTTTCAAACCCCTCCAAAGGCCAAGTACCCCCCAGCAGAAGGATGGAGGAGAGCCCCTCTCTCCATGCCCACCACGAGTGCATGCCAGGGGTCCCTCCCCATTTCACAGAGACACAGAACTTCACCAAGGGGGCTCAGCCTGCACTGGGAGGGACCCCAAAGCAGCCAGAGCCCCCCCCCAGGAAGGGCAAACCCCAGGGATGGGTTTGGGGCCAAGCACAGCCCCGTGTCCAAACCCCAGCTCCAACCACGGGACGATTTTGGGGGTCCCTTCCCTCCAGCTGGGGCTCTGCAGGAGAGCCAAGGGCAAGGAGCAGATCCCCTCTCCTCTTTGTTTTCCTGTTGCCTTTGCTCCCAACTCCACCTTTTCATTGACAGCTATTGTTTCCAGGGGTAATTTCAGGCCTGGCCCCCAGCCAGCTTTTCAATCATACTTAAGGAAGAGATATCTCATTTCATTCACCTCCAGGCTACAAACAGAAAAGGAGGATTTTCCTCTGTGCTTTCTGCATCACCCTCCTCCCCACTGGCTTCCTCCAGCTCCCCATGTACATCAATTGTCTCGCCTGGCTACATCTAAGCAGGATTAAATGCTTTAGGTGATATTAGCTGGCAGCAATCTGATTACAAGGCTGCCTTTAAATGTATAATGTGTTTTTTTGGTACCAGCTTCCACCACGCGCCACAACTCAAACAAGAAAATATCCCCCGTGCTCTGGGAGAAATCCCAGCCCCTGGACACCCCTGAGGTTTTAAAGTTTCAGGAGAAGGCTTTTGGCTGAAAAGAGAGGGCTAAAAACCTTTACAAATGGTTCCAGTGTGTCTAGAAACAAGTTGAAGAGGGGTGGGCTATCACCCAGCCTTCCCACTGGGAAGGAGACCATAGGCAGGTCCCTTCCCTCTCCCTGCCCATTCCCACCCTGGGATGGCCAAGAGCTCTCACCCACTGGTCTGAAAAAGGGGGTCCTGGCACCCCCAAACTTCCCCTGTGCCTGGAGCTCACCTCCACAGCCCCACAGATCCCAGGGAAGGTCAGAGCCCCCTCCCCATCCCCAGGGACAAGCCGCCTTCCTGGCTCCCAGGCAGGAACAATGAAGCTGGAGGAAAGAAAAAGAGCAGAAGGGAGGGGAGGAGAAGCACAGGCACGGCTTTACAGCACTGAAATCAACCAGTGCAAGCTCAGAATTTCCCATTTATTGAAACCAATCACAGTTAGAAGGTCAAATCCATCAGCAAACAGTAGTTTCGTCTCATCCGCAGCGACGCACGAACGAAGGACAAATGAAACCCAACCAAAACCAAAAACCCTAAAAAAATAATAAAATAAAGAACCAAACCAACCCCCCTGGCTCTAGCTTAGTTGATTCAAGCCTGTTCCCTTGGGCTGACCCTTTCTGCAGCTCCACAGCAATCTGTGACCCCCTCCTCAGCTCACCTCCAAGTGCTCCCTCAGAGCCCCATGGCTGTGGAGGGGCTGGGTGCAGGCAGCAGCCCAGGAGATCCAGTTATTCCAGCTGGAGGCTCTAAAGAAGCCCTTCCTGGAGACAGAAGAGCCTGTAGCAAAGAGGGAGGGGGGTTTGCAGCATCTTCCCCACCTCGGGGTGCTCCTCGCTCCCCAGGCACAGGGAGGGATGGGCAGGGAAGGGACTGGCACACACCACGAGCGTTCCTGGCTCTTTAAGGAGGGTAATTAATTCACCCTGATGAGTTATTTCACCCTGATGTGGATGAGAGCTCCTGGCAACGACAAGGGGGGTGACCACACCTGGCCCTGCATGCTAGGAAACCCCAAAATTCTTCTTCCCTGGTCTGTTTTTCCAGAGAAAACCTCGGGGTGTCGGACAACGCACGGGGACAAAGCTTTACTAGGGAGATAAATTTAAGGAAAAAAAGGACATTTTTCTCTTACAGAGATCCCTCAAAAATTCACTTTTAGTTGCCTGGACTATTTGCATCCATCAAAAGAACGACCCTGGAGGAGCTGGAGGACACAGGAGCTCTGGGATCCCACCCAGTGCTGTCCCTGTTAGCTCATGCCCTCCGAGAGGGGGGTGGAAGTCCAGGCTCTGCCAAGGGCTCACTCTGTTCAGATACCCTCCTGCTAACCACAGAGCAGCCCCACCACAGGACAGGGAGCTTCTAAACCTTCTCCAGGACAAAGATGATTGAAACCCAGAGCACCCTGGCCCAGGGGAAGGAGGGAAGGACAGGTTGACCTGCAGCCTGGCCGACACGTCGCCCAACGACCCCCCTAAAGGGGCAAAGAAAATCTGGTGGTGAAAGGAAACCAAGACCCACGAGGAACCACCTGGATTTGTGCTTTGAAAACCATCGACGTGACGTCTGGGGAGAGGAGGGGAAGAGATATAAAATGATAGGAAATCAACACCAAACCAGATCCAAAAAAAAACCATCTGTACAAAAAAAAACAAGTCCAGAGGGTGACGCGTGTCCAGTTCCGAACGCTGCTGGCTCTGAAGGCTCCTCCTGGGGCTGCCCTACCCCAGCCCAACGTCCAGGGACATCATCACCACAAATCCTAGGATTGAGGTCCAGGATGCCAGCTTCCCATTGCCACTGGAAGGAGAGAAAAGGAGGGATGAGCTGCTGGGAGCCAGGGTTGGCTTCTCGGATGAGGGAAACGCCGCTTCGGATCTCACCCGGGAAGAGAAGGGACCTCCCAGAGTCCTCAACACCTCCCCCTGGGTCTCTCTGCCTTTTGGGGAGGGGTCTCACCTGGTCTGTGCCTCGGGGATGATGTCGTCCATCACCACGTAGACCATGGCCCCAGCAGCAAAGCCCAGGGCATAGGGGAGGAGAGGTTCTGCCAGGGCCACGGCGAAGGCGCCCACGGTGCCAGCCAGGGGCTCCACCATCCCGCTCAGCTGCCCGTACCTGCAAGGGACCACCACTGAAACCCACCAGGCACCCCCCCGCCAGGGTGGCACAGCCCTCCCACGGGGCTCTGCAGCTCCTCCATCCATCCCCAGGGTGCTAATGCTGCCCTGGTTGGGAGGAGGTTGGCTGCTTGGACATCCCAGCGTGGTGGGAAGGGACCTCTGGAGATCATCTCCTCCAACCCCTCTGCTCCAGCAGCTCACCCACAGCAGGGTGCCCAGGGTGGCATCCAGGAGGGTTTGGGATCTCTCCAGAGGAGACTCCACAGCCTCTCTGGGCAGCTGCTCCAGGCTCTGCCACCCTCACACCAAAGAAACTTCTCCTGTTGAGATGGAACCTCCTGGGTTCCAGTTGGTGCCCGTTGCCCCTTGTCCTGTCACTGGGCACCACTGACCAGAGTCTGGCCCCAGCCTCTTGCCCCCCGGGGGCCCTTTAGCTCTTGCTCAGCACTGCTCAGATCCCCTCTGAGCCTTCTCCAGGCTGAACAGCCCCAGGGCTCTCAGCCTGTCCTGGTCCCAGAGATGCTCCAGCCCCTCAGCATCTTTGGAGTCTCTGCTGGAGTTCAGCCATGCCAGGCCAAGCCACCTGGATTACTTTAAACAGCTAATAAAGGTGATTTGACCTCACCTAGCTGCTTTTTCCAGGAAAGGAATTAAGGCATGATCTGATTTCTTCCCCCAAGAGCTCTGTGGGATGTGAGGACGCAGCTCACAGGCAGGGACAGGGCAGAGAGGAAACATCTCCAACCAACAGAGCTCAATGCCAAGGAGGACACCTGGCCACAGCCTCAACCAGGCTGAAACACTGTTCTTCCTCCTCATTTTCTCCCCCTCCAGGAGTGTTTTACCTCTCTGGACCATGAGAACTCCCTTCCCAGCAGCAGCAATCCCAGTGCAAGTCCCAGCACTGGCTGCACTTACTGAATTGGAGGTGGGTGGGAGGAAAAGAAACCAAGGGCTGGCAGGAGGGATTTCCCAGCCCCTCCCTGCCCTGCCACCCATCACCCTGCTGGGCACATGGGCAGGAAACACACCCCTGAGCTCCCTGAGTTCATGCCCTTGGTTTGTCCACCTCAGGAAAAGGGGAAAATTAAGAACCAAAAGCGGGTTTGAAATCCAGCCTAGAGGGAAGTGAGAGAAAAACTGAAATAAAAATCAATTAAAAGGAAATAAAACCCCCCACTCTGTTTAATGCAGGGTCTGGGCACTCAACAGGCAGTGGGGATGAAGAGCTCCATCCACCCTGTGGAGAGGGGGAGGCAGCTTTTGGATGAGCAGCTCGGTGATGGAGCCACGTAGATGGGCAGGGGGAGGGAGCATTGAGGTGCTGGGGTGAGGAGCTGCTTGGGGGGGGGATTCTCCTTTCCATGGGTGAAGAGGAGCTGGTCTTACCAGAAGGCTTTCCACGTTGAAAACCCAGCCCCACGCAGAGGCAGGCTGACAGCCAGGCCCTCTGGGAAGTTCTGAATCCCAATCCCGATGGCCAGGTTCCTATCCACACCAAAAAAAAAGGATAAATAGCTTTTAAAATC
Organism: Merops nubicus; assembly: GCF_000691845.1. Lineage (NCBI taxonomy): Eukaryota > Metazoa > Chordata > Aves > Coraciiformes > Meropidae > Merops > Merops nubicus. The sequence goes on from NW_008627677.1 coordinate 7,065, forward strand.
AAAATTTATCGATTTCCACCTTTGAGCTCGAAGGTAAAAATCACAGCCTGAGGCAAGCTGCTGAGCTGGGGGGAAAAAAAGCCAAGAATTTATTCAAAATACCCTTTAGAATGTTAGTTCAGGTAGCCCCGGGGCTCCTCGTGCTACTATTTAACATGAACACAGCAAATTTCACCTTCAAAGAGCTCTGTGGTGTTTAATCAGCCTCAGCACCAGCCCTGGGAGTGACAGAGACCAGATGGAGGAGAAAAAAAACCTGTCTGAGGAGACTCCACGAGGTGTTTCCAGCAGGATCCTGCCCAGGAGCTGCAGAATCCCAGCACCCCTGGATGCCCCACGCAGCCCCCAGGGGCTGGTCCCTCCCCAGTCTGGAGCCACAACCACCCCTGTGAAACCCTTACAGCCAGAGGAGGAGAATTTAGGGGAGAAGGACACCCTGGGGCTCACCAGAGGAGGATATTTTAGCCACAGGATTTCACTTTCTTCCCCTCTTTTTTTTGCCACCTCTATGGGAAGGTGGCACTGGGAGCTGAGAGCAGAGCCAGCCAGAGGGCAAAGCTGAGCTGGCCATGGCTGGAGGAGGGGGCAAGCTGCTCTGAGGACCAACTCTCCATGCACAGGAGATAAAAAGCTTAATAAAGGGGTTTGCCAGGCAGGGGGGAGCTCAAACCACCTTCAAATCCAAGTAAAGCCCCACATCCCCAACAGCAAAACTCTCAGAACCTCAACTCTTAGAGCTGACAGCTGAAGGGCAACCAGGAGAGGTTTGAAGTCCAAGGAGGTCTCTCCTCCCTTCAGCACTCAGACCTGAGCTCAGCAGGAGCTGTGGATTTTTGGTGAAAACCAGAAAACTGGGGTATGGAGCTTTCTCCTTCACTCCAGGAACAAAAACCAAGCACAAAACCACACCAGGGTGAACCAGAACTCATCCCACAGTTGGAGCATTTCTCCCCCTGTGGCTCCACTGGTGGGTGTGGGGGTGAAACTGGCCCATCCCAGGGGGTGGTGGGGACACCAAGAGAGTGACTATCCCAGGGTGGTGTCCACGTGGGACCCCAGCACCTCTCCTCAAGGTCACTTCTTCCCTTTGCCAGCAGCTGAAAGCTCCTTTTGCTGCTTGAAACACTCGTTTCCTCTTCGTAAAATAAGACTGGTGAGAAAACAAGAGGGGAAAAAAAAAAAATCTCTCTGGGTTGTTTAAACTTCTACCAGGGTTTACAGAAGCAGGGAGGGGAAGGGGGAGAGGCTGTGGGTTTCCCTAACCAGGACAGGCTCCTACAATCAAAAACATTATTCAAGGG
>NW_008627677.1:8399-30561 GCF_000691845.1 Merops nubicus
AAAAAACATCCCTTTTAGAAAACACTGGAGCTGCTGTCTGTGCACTGGGCTTTTCCTCCTCCTTCCCTCCCCTCTGCACAAAGCAGCTCTGACTGGCCCCAACCACAACAAATTAATGGGGTGGGAGAGGGAGGTGTGAATGGAGGGGTCTGTACCAAAAGGGGGACGAGTCCCCCCCCTTGTCCCCAGTCCTGCTGGGAGGAGGGAACCCCAAAAAGCAGGAGGAAAAGAGGGTGTTTTTTTACCCAGGGAAAGACCTGGCAGAAAGGGGGTTTGCCCCCTCCTCCCTGCTCTCCCCCATCAGCTTGGGCCACCTCCGTGGTGGTGCTGGGTGCCCAGCAGGTCTGGCACATGCCTGGGATGGGGCAGTGGTGGCTTTGGAAGCACCAGGCTGCAGTGAGCCCCGTGCCACCAGCCATGGCATGCACAGGGTCACAGTGTGCCCAACACCACCACAGACCCACCAGGGCCAGCCCAGCACCTCCCCAGCCCTCAGCAGGGAGGCAGCAACGCCCGTGCCCCTCCCTGGCCAACATTTTCACCTTGTTTTCCCCCAAAATAGGGGTGTTGGCAGCCAGGGTGGGCGCTGGGCACAAAGCTGTGGCACGTGGAGGCAAAGGCCATGAGTGTCCCTGCACGTGGGGCAGCTCACCCCTGCCTTGGGGCATCCGTGGGTCAGAAAGAACCTCCTGGATTCGGTGTGGGGCTGAGGTTTCCACCTCACCTCCCAGCCTCCAGTCCCCAAATGGCCCCCTCAGGGGTCTGCTGCTCCCCCAGACCACGCTCCCCCACCCCTAGGACCACTCAGTCCTTGGATGCTTCCTCCCACCTCAGCTCTGCTTGACCCTTTCTTGGATTTTGGGGCCTTTTGAGCCTTTTCTAGGGACACTCCCCAGGATGGGGCTAGCTCTGTGACAGCTTGGAGGCCAGGAACACACAAAGCTCCCTCTTTGCCCTGCCCCAAGGGCAGCTCCACCTCTGCTCACCCAGCACCACGTCTCAGGAGATGGCTGGGGGGCTAAAGCAAAGCAGATCTACCTCCAAAGCCCCAAAAGGTGGAAAGAAATCCCTCCTGAGGGACGTTCCTCTCCCCGAGCCCTGCACACACCTCACACCTCCTCTGGAGCTCCCCTGTGGACCTGCAGGCAGCAGGGTTGGGTGAGAAAGCAGCTGAATCAAAGCTGCATTGTGTAGGAGGGGAACAAAGGCAGCCTTATTACAGAACTAGGTGGGGATTCTTGGAAGGTTTCCCCCTGCTGCAAAGAAACACGTTGTAAAACAGATGCCCAACGACAGGCTGGAGCTGCCTGGCCCAGGGGAGGGGACCCCAGAGTGCCCAAGGGGGCATGGGGGAGGTGGCAAGGGGGAGAGGAGGTGATGGAGCCCCAGGGTGAAATGTTTAGAGGCATGAGGGTCTCTCAAGTGAGGGAAGTGGGGTGTAAGTGGCAGAGAGAGGGGGTCAGAAGCAGGTGCCCTCTGCTCTGATGGGTCACCTCTATCTAGCTAGAAGACACTTTGCAGACAAGGAGCCCTGGGGCTCACCCTCAGCCTACAAACATGCTCCAAGAAAGAGCAGCCCAGGGGAAGCAACAGTGGACCACAACAGGCTCAGGTATCCTTGGAAGCACCAAGGATCATGAAGCCAACAAACACTGGACCTTGCCCAGCTCTCTGCCCCAGCCTGGTGTACAGCAGAGGTGGTGTCCTCCACAACCTTCTCCAACAGGACAGCTGAGCCCTGCAGTGCTGGGCTGCCCTTGCTTTCCCCTCATCCTTCCCTACACTCAGCCTGCCCGACACTTTGAGGTGCCCAATGCTGCAGCTTGAAGGAAGACCAGGTAAAAAACTGTGACACCCCAGAGGAACCCCACCCAGGAGCAGCTCCTCCTGGCGAGAAACCTCCACGGGCCCTAGGAACACACACCAGGGTTGGAGACCTCCTACCCCAAATCTCTCCCTTGCCAACGGCCAGGGCACCACACTGGGAGTATCCAAAAAAAAAAAAAGAGTTGGCATCTCTGCCTATTTGCAAGGTCAAGGCACAGAAAGCCTTCTATAAGCCTAAACCCTTGTTTTCAAGGGCCTATTCTTTGACCAACTGATTATGAAAGCAGGCTACATATTCTTAACAAGCCCCTTTTCACTCTGGCTTTCAATTCCCTGCAGTGTATAATGTGCATGTGTATTCTTGCATGGCAGGCCCTTACATACTGTTTGGATTGTTATCAGCCTGCCCTGAAAGGGCTGATTGTTTTGGGTTCCCCAGATGACATCAGGGCTCTCCCCCCCCTCCCCAGGGTGGCCCGTGGAGGTGGCAGCTCAGGGTTCCCAGGTGGGAATTGCCCTGGCACTGTGGCCTCAGGTGCCACAGGGCAGTGGGGGGCAAAGGGGGGCTCCTGGGTACCCCAGCACTGCAGGTGCTCACAGCCCTTCAAAGGCCAAATCTGCATGAGCAAAGGGGAGGAGGATGCTCCTCCTGGTTTCATGGAATCCTAGAAGCACTCTGGTGGGAAAGGAGCTCCAGGATTGAGTCCAATCTTCCTCCCAGCATCTCCCTGACCACTAAACCACAGCCTCAAGGGCTGCATCTGCTGGTTTGTTGAACCCCTCCAGGGGTTTTGACTCCACCACCTCCCTGGGCAGCCCCTTCCAGTGCCCGACCACTCTCTCAGGGAAGAAATTCTTCCTGATATCCCATCAAAACCTCCCCTGGCACAACTTGAGGCCATTTCCTCTCGTCTTATCATCACTAATTTAGGAGAAGAGACCAACACCAGCCTCACTCCTCCTCTTAGGGAGTTGTAGAGAGCAATGAGGTCACCTCTCAGTCTCCTCTTCTCCAGCCTAACCAACCCCAGGTCCCTCAGCCAGGTTCCCATGTTTTCCAGCCCTCTCCCCAGCCTCGTTGCCCTTCTCTGGACCTGCTCCAGCCCCTCCATGTCCTCCTCATCCTGGACACAGGACTCAAGGTGGGGTCTCACCAGTGCTGAGTCTGGGGGCACCATCCCCTCCCTACTCCTGCTGGACCCCCCCATTTCTGATCCAGGATGCCATGTTTGCCCTGTGAGAATTCATCTCAGACCCTCAAAACCATGAAAAATAAGAGAAAAAAAAGAGATATAAACCTATCACACTTCCTCCTCTTGAGGGCAGCCACCAGGAGAACCACAAAGGCACAAAAAGGGGCAGAGTTTGGAGCAGAAGCTGCTCCCAGGAACAGGGAAGGTCCTGTCAGGGCTCTGCTGGAGCCCTGCGTGGTGGGCACCACCCCAGAGGACGTGGACCCTCTGTCCTGGTGCTCAGGAGCCACTTCCAGCCCTCTTCCCACCCCTTCCCTCCCTCTCCCTGTTCTCCAAGCCACGTGTCACCCAGGCTGTGCCACTTCTGCTCTCCTGGCCCCTCGCCAGCCTCCACCAGGCACCACTCAGGATCCACCAGGCAGCCAAAATTTACCATTTGAGGCAATTTTACCCTTCATTTATCCCAAAGAGGTGGGAGGCTAAGCTCCAAGTTGTAAAACCTGCTCTCCCCTCGGCCTGCAGCAGCCTGGAGGTGAACTTCAGCTGAAGAGCAAAGGGATTCTCCTGCTCTCCTGGCATCCCAGGATGGGGCTGGCACCTTCCTCCCCTCACCAGCAAACAGCCCTGGCACGTGGCTGGGCATGAAACATCCCAACACCTTCACAAGCCTGAGCTGATTCCATCCCCAACTTACTTCAAAACAAAAAACCCTGCACCTTTCAGCTTCCAAAGCAGGTCCAGCACAAAGCTCAGCTCACCCAGCACCCTCCTGTGCCCCCCCTCAGGAGCTGACCCTCCAAACCCTCCTGATGAGCCACCAAATCGTTATCACTACAGATTAATTGGCTGAGGAAACGAGGGATTAGCTCAGAGAGGTGGATGCAGCTGGCCAAGGGGGCAAGAACAATGATCCCATGGGGGAATCCCTCTGCTGGGAGCCCAGCAGGAGAGAGTTGGGCTGGGGCAGCCCCAGAGGAGAAGGCTCCCGCTGGGGAGAGGCTGGTAGAAAGCTGGGGACAGACTTTTGAGCCTGTCCTGTTGGGACAGGACACAGGGGGATGGTTTGGAACTAAAAGAGAGAGATTTAGGCTAGATAGAAGGAAGAAATTTTGGATGCTGAGGGTGGTGAGCCCCTGGCCCAGGTTGCCCAGAGAGGTGGTCGCTGCCCCATCCCATCCTGGTGAAGCCAAAAAAGCCACGAGTCCATTGACCCCCCCAGAGCCACCCCTGAGGCAAGTGGCTCCTGGCAGCAGAGAGTTCAAACCCCAGCATCAACCAGGGTGGGTGGCAAGTGGTGGCCACAGGGGCTGGTTGGTGGTCACAGCTACCTTCTGCCTGGGATGTACCCACCCCTGGCTGGCACGGAGGGTCCCGTTGTCTGGGGACTATTTAATTCCTCTGGGGTTTCCAAATCTTTATTCCTCTCTGCCAGGTTACTGCTGGAACTGTTTGGTTTGTGAGTCAGACTCAGCACAGGGTAGAAATTCACCTCTGCCAGCTCTGGGAAGCACAAAGCCACCTTCCAAAAGCCTCGTGGGGTCCTGTTCTCTCCTCTCTCATGCCATGGGTTGACCCCAGCTGCTTGGGAGCCCTGGGCTTTGTCCTGCCCTGTGCTCTGCTGGAGCTCAGTGAGAACCAGGATCCACCACACAGACACACATCCAGCTGCTCAGTGATGGGCTGCTGGGCTAAAGTCATCTCTATGGTCAGAAAGAACCTCCAAGATGAAGTCCAACCATCCACCCAACGCCACCCCGGCCACTACACCACGTCCCCACACGTTTATGAACCCCTCCAGGACTCCAGCACCTCCCTGGGTAGCCTGGGCCAAGCCCTCAGCACTCTGCCAGGAGAGAAATTCTGCCTAATACCCCATTGAAACCTCCCCTAGGGCAACTTCAGCTCTTTTCCTCTCATCCTTCCAGTACCTGGAAGCTCTGAGGAGCTGGATCTAGTTGGAGATGTCCCTGCTGATGACAGGGGGGTTGGACTAGATGACCTCTGGACTTCCAGCCCAGACACAGAAGAGTCTGCAGGGACAGCAAGAGCTCACCCCTTGTCAGACATAGCTCCTGAAGGTGATGGCTTGGACAGAAAATTCTCATTATCAAGCAGAAACCAAGAACATCCTTCCCCAGGCCACTGAGGACCAACCCCAACCATCCCCAGGAGGCTTCAGTCCAGAGCCTCCAAATCAGAAGCACCTATTTTTAAACACTTGAAGACCCTCTTCATGTGAGACCTCATGAAATCCACTTTAAACAGCATCAAGCTGCAGCTCATTTCCAGTTTTACATCTTCACAGAGGCACATCCCTCACTCCAGGGGGATTTAAAGAGGTGGCTGCACAGATCTCCAGCAGGGCTGGAGCTGGGGGGAGACCCAGAACCTTACAAAAGTCATTAAAAGAGATGATTTAAAAAGATTAAACACTCACAGAAGCTGGGTGGTCGGGAAGCTGGGTTGGAATGACAGCCCACCTATAAAAATTCCCAATAATTTCTGCCAATTAATTAACATTTATAGCCCCACACACAAAACCCACCAACCCTCCTCTTTTTTTGGGGTACCAATCTTCAGGCTGGAAGCACGTTTGGCAGAGAAACTCATTTTAGGTGCTGTGGAAATCTCAGTGCAAATAATGAGGGCAGGGGGATGGTTTAAATGGGTGATTTTTAGGGTTTTTCTTGCCTTGGCAGCCACCAGCACACTCAGAAAAAAGCCTCGAGAAAGAGAAGGGAAGAAGGATGAAGGGAGTCACTGAAAACAACCCCCCCAGGGCTGCACCCAGTGGTTCCCCTGCCTCCACTTTTGCCCCCTGATGGGGCTCGTTAGCTTAAAAAAGCCAAATTAAAAGGCCTGAAATGGTCCCTGCTCTTCCCTCTGCCCGGGGAGAGGAGGAGAGCCCCAGAGAGGCTCCTTTCTGCAGCCCCAAAAACCCCTGGAACTAAACAATTTCCTAACAGCTGTAGCTATAAAAGGCTCTATTATCCAATCGTGTTCTCTAACAATGTCTTCATTCAAATTGCTTCCCCTCCTCGGAGGGTTTATTTTTAAACCAAGCTGCTAAAGAGAGGAACAGGCCACTGGGGCTGCAGAGAGGAACCTGCTGTTCAAAGGGAACTTTGTTTGGCATGATCTTGATAAGATAAAGAGGGAAAAGGGCTTTTTCTTTCTCTGCTTGGTTGGGTTGGGTTTTTTTTTTCCTTTCCCCTCTTTCTTTTATTCTAAGGTTGAGCAGGAGCTGTGCAGGTGCCCTCTGCAGAGAGACCTTTCTCCTGGAGAACAGATGGCTGCCAGATTTTGGGGCCAAAAAGGGAGCAGGGAGCACATTCAAGGGTAAATACTCACACAGCTCCAGCTCACCTCCTCACCCAGGCTCTGCAGTGCCTCCTGGGACTGCATCACTACCCCTCCTGCAGCCAGAGCATCACTGACAGCCTGGACCACCATGGAGAGGAGACCCCAAAGAGCCCTTCTTGGTCCTCCTCAGCTCTGGGCAGCTGCTCTCCTGAAAAACCAGAGGAGATGAAGACACCCAAGAGAGCTGCACTGAGAACGACGAGTGCCTCACCTCCAGCAGAGGTTTCAGGGTGCCCCTGGGGCAGCATTTCAACCCCTTCAGCAGCTCTTGCTGCTGGCAAACACAGAGCTGAAGCCTTCTCCTGCTGCTGGGCCATTGTAGTTTGGCCAGAAACTGTCCAGTTGGCCACAGCACCCCCAGGAAAAGGGCTGGGCAGCTCCACACCAAGCCCTCAGAGAGGTGAAAGGCCAAAGAGCTCCATGTGGGAGCTGCTGCTGGCACCTCCTGGCCTCCAGGTTGTATCTGCAGACACAGTGGCCACCAAAGAGAAGAAAACAACTATTCCACAGACTTTCCATGGAGCCAGAGGGTGTTTGGGAGGTCAGCTGTCTCTCTGAGTGTTACAAACCAACCCCAAACCCTCCTTGGTCTAGAGACTTGAATAAAGGACAAGGATGAACGAGAGGGAAGAGGAGGGGAGGCTATTTCTACACTGATGTAAATGCCAACAGCCAGGGAGGGATTTGCAGCCAGCAGCCAGGCTTTGGAGACCTCTCTGCTGCCATGGGAGGTCTTCTCCTCCTCCAACCTGGGGTAATAAGAAAGGCTGGAGCACCCATCCAGCCCCAGGAGCTGGGGACCAGCAGGGGCTGGGCTACCACAGGCTTTCAACACATCCACCTCAGACAAAGGACAGGCAAGAGAAGAAGAAGAAGAGCTGCCACCAAACTTTCCAGCCCCAAGGTGGTGAAGGAACCTTCTGGCACGCAGACAGAAGCCTCAGAGCCCACAGGCTGCTGCTCAGCTTGGCTGCACCACGTTGGGCAGGGTTCCCCTGCTGAGGCCCTGACTCCAAGCACCTTCCTGCTGCCTTCTGAACTTCACAAGGGGCACATCTCTCACAGCCCTCCACACCTCCTGCAGCCTGCCTGCTTTTGGAAGAGGCTCCTCATCTCCTCCACCCCCTGCCCAGCATCCCTATGGGACCTGGCAGTGGGCACAAAGCTCCTCTCTGGCATTCCCTGGGAGGGAGGAGCTGCCCCTGGCCAACCCTACGACAGGCAACCACCCCAGAGAACCTCTTTGGGAGGCTCCAAGAGCAAGAAAAGCATCCTCCAAACCCCCTCCTCCCTCTGTCAGTGTCTGGGGTGCAGGGAAGGAGTTCCCTTTGCCAAGGGGGGGGCTGGCACATCTGCTGGAGGGTGGGACAGGAGCACCTCCCCACTGCCCATCCATCACCCAGGGGGGCTGGGGGAGCTGCAGGCTGGTGAGGGTCCTCACTGGGCTCCAGAGACCTGGTTTATACCCAGGAAATCTCCCTCAAATTTAAATTCAGCCCCAGCCCAGTGTCCAGCAACCCAGATTGCTGTCACCACACCCAGCTACCACGTTTTTTTGAGGACCAGGGATGTGTTCACACTCTGCTCTTCACCCACAGACTGGCCAAGGAGGTGTCTCTGCAGCCAGGTGCCCAGGTTGCCCCCCTTGGTGCCACCCCAAAGCAGGAGCAGGTCTGTCTGCAGGAGCACAGGCTGGCCAGACAAAGCCCAAAGTTTTTCCTGGAGGAGCTGCAGTACCTGTTCACAACCATTTCTCTCAAGAATTAAACTCAATAAACTCTGAAGCAACCTACCCTGCTTCTTAACTCACCCTCCCTCAGCAATAAACATCTCTTCTTTCAGGAGAGGCTAATTAAAAGGTGCTGATTAAGCACCTTCTAAGTTTTGTTTTGTAACCAGGGGCTTTGTTCTGCCCCCAGGGCAGGAGAAGGTTTCTCTGGGATCCTATGGAAAGGAAGAAATCCCCATCCAGGTGGGTTTTTTTTCCATTAGATGTTTCTGTGCAGGACCCTGAGCTGATAAAGAGGTCGAGATTCAACCCCACCTTTTGATCCTACCTGAGCAGCCTCTTTATTAGCTCCACTTTGCATCTATTCATAAGCAAGAGATGGAGGTTGGAGGTGTGTGAAGAAGAGAAAAACCCCAACGTGTCTTCTGCTGTCTCCCAGCCCACAATGATTTCCATTCATTCAGAGAAAACACAGTATAAAATCTTTGCCTGGTTTCAATCTCTGTACATTAATCCAGCCTGTTTTGGGGTTGGTTTTTTTCCCAGCCTGAGAGACACAGCGTGGGAGGCACAGGCTGTCCCATGAAATAATATTTTCCAAGCCATAGTCAAAGTCTGCCTGTCAACTGGAAGCCTCTTTGCTGCCTGTTTTACCAAAGCTGGACAGGAAACAATCTGTGGGCACAACAGCTCCAAACAAGGCCACTGTTCCCAGCCCAAGGGCTGATGAATGGGAAGCATTGTGCTGGGAGGGAGGAAATGTCACCATCATCATTGAGAAGGGGAAAAAAAAAGGAGAAATCTATCTGTTTCCAGCACTTCCAGCTGTCCCAAAAAGGGCTTTTCACCCAGGACAGAGCTAGGGCATGGGGGATGCTGCTCTGAGCTCCACCATGATGGGTCGTCAGCATGTGGAGCTGTGCTGGGGTAGGATTGGCCAAAATTAAACACCCCCCCCAAAAAACCTTGTGCTTTTCCCTCCTTTGCATCCACAACCAGCAGGGTTCTGACCTGAAACCTGCAGAAGAGGATGCAACAGACTCTCTGGTGGGATTGGAGTGCAGCTGAAGGGGAGGAGGAGTCAGGTGGATCCACCTCACCCAGGAGGCTCCCAGCCCTGGCAGTGCTGTGCCCAGGAAAAGAGGGTGCTGAGGGGGTGGCACCCACAGCAGGGAGGTGCCAAAGGGCTCCCTGGCTGCTGGCTCCCCCCTCTGACTGAAGGGGACCTGGGTGAACCCCTGGAATGGTTCAGATGCAAGCAGCTCTGCCAGGGAAAAAGCCACATTTGGGAGTCCTGTTAGCTCCAGGGCTTGTCCTGTAGGGTTGAAAACCATGAAACAGCCTCAAATCTGCCAGGGTGGGTTGATAGGAACAGGGATGTTACCACCTAGTGTCAGCCAGGAGAGGAGCAGCACCCAGGGATGAGGATGGGGATGAGGATGAGGATGAGGATGCTTCTTGCTCTGCAGAAACCACCAGACCCAGAGCAACCCTGCAACCCTGGCTGAGGAAATTCATGTTCTGGTGAATTCCTCTTTGACAGAAGAACGTTTGCAGGGAGAAGGAAAAAAAGGGATTTGGCTTCTGGGTGTCTGTGTAGGGCACAAGCTGCCTCCTGCTCTCTGACAGCAAATGGCACATGGGGGATTTGCAGGGGGCTAGAAGCAGAACCAGGCTCCTGCATCCCTGCTGGATCCTCCAGGACCCACCTCTGCTGCCCCCAGACCCACACCAAGGCGTGGTGCTGGGTGGGATGGGCAGGGGAGAACCAGCCCCTGGTGCTGACTCCCAGAGGAAAAGCCTCTGACAAGACAAGAGGGGAGGAGAAGAGAGGGTCCCTGGGGACCCCATCTTGTGTTTCCAGGGCTGTGGGGAGGGGATGCAGGAGTGGAGATGCTGCAGGCTCCTGGGGTGCCAAGGCAGTGGCACCCAGGAAGGTCTTGAGGGAAGGGATGGGGAGTGGGCATGGGGCATCTCCTCCCTGCCAGCCCCCACCTTGCAGCTGCCCAGCACCACAGGCATAACCCCCCAAGGATGAGGAGCTTAGGGTCACCCCAGGGTCCATCTGGAGGTGCTCTGGTCCTCTAAAAGACACCTCAAGGACTGGGAGAGAGGGAGACCAGCCCCAGCACACACTGTTCCCCTCCACACGGATGGAGATGTGCAGCTGGGACCTGCCCTGTCCCTCTTCCTACACCCAGGGAAGCCACCAACAAAGTGCATCAGCATTGGCCAGCCCTGCCTGGCCCCCCTGTCTGCCCCCCAACCCCAGGGCAGCCCAGAAAAATGCACATTCAGCCCATCTTGATCTCAGCAGCTCCAGCCCCATCTGGTTCCTGTTAAATCAGCCACACAAGGTGGAGAGAGTTTCCTCCCCCCACGCTCCAGAGTGCAAAGAGGGGGAGGTAAAGCAGCTTTTTTAAGACATGGCTGCCCTTCTCTTTACCTTCCTGCCTGGATGGCAGCCAGGAGCAGCTCCTGGCTCCTTGCTCACATCTGGAGGGGACCTACTCCTCCTGGGGGCTTGCTACACACCCCAGGCTGGGCACTGCTCCTCTGCAGGGGCACCACACCTCACCCTGGGCACTGGGGTCTCAGCAACTCTTCTGTCACCACGCCAGCTTTGTCCTCAGCTGCTTTTTCCAGCCCGTGGGACTTCTGGCTGGTTTTATCCACGTGAGGAACCAGGCAGGTGACCCACAGCAGGGTGGGAGGGATGCTCAGCAGCAGCCTGCTGCTGCTCAAGGACAAGCCAAGGCTCAGCCCCCTGGGGGAAACACCCCAAAAGAAGACATGAAGTCATCCTAAATCCCTTCTAAGCCACCACAAAGCTTGTGCCACCTCTCCAACAGAGGCTGAGGTGCCAAGGTGAAGCAGAATCAGCACCCACCCGGGGGGCAGGGGCAGAGCTCCAGCCCCAGCGCCGAGACCTGACCTGCTCGGGCATGGATTGAGGCTCTCTGGCACCTCCTGCCAGGCCAGAGGGGCAGGGTGTCCCCTCCTCCCCATGCCACAAGCCCTAAACAGAACAAATGGCCATGATCTGGCAGAGCCAGATCGCAGGAACAGAGCTGCACACCCGGGGGCAGCAAAGAAACACGGATGAGCATGGGCAGGAGCCTGGCAGGAGCCTGGCAGGCAGCACCCGGCTGGAAGGAGGAGCCCAGGGGCTGCTGGACCTTGCAGGCACAGAGAGGAGGGGCAGGACCCTAACCAGAACCCAGAGAGTCACTGAGTCATGGAATCGTTTGGGTTGGGAGAGACCTTTCAGATGGAGTCCAACCCTTCCCCCAGCACTGCCAGGTCCCCACTGCCCCGTGTCCCTCACACCACATCTCCACGGCTTGGGAACCCCTCCAGGGGTGGGGACTCCACCACTGCCCTGGGCAGCCTGGCACAGCCCTGGGCAACCCTCCAGGGCAAGAAATTGTTCCTCAGCTCCAACCTCAACCTCCCTTAGCACAACCTGAAGCCATTTCCTCTTGTCCTATCCCTTGGGACGTGGGAATGGCAGAGGTGATGCCAGCCCAAGCAAAGCACCAGTTGTTTTTAAAAGCCAAGAATCCCACCCTGCTCCCTGAGCATCCTTTTCTAGTTTTTAAGCAAACCCTGAAGCACCCCCTGACTCAAACCATCAGCTGCAGGTCTATGCCTGCAGTGCTCTGCTTGCACCACCCTGCCAGAGCTCACCAGCTACCACAGCTCCCAACCAGCCCCATCTCTGCTGCACACCCAATTCCCCTGGGCTTGAAAACCCCCAAAATGATCCCTCAACGTGCTGAGCTGGGGCTGAGCTCTGCAACAGCACAGCCTCAAGCACAGGGCTGGGGCAGGAGCTCTGTAGCACCCCAAGAAATCTTCCAACCAGCCTCCAGGGATGCCTGTGAGGTCTGGGGAACAGGGTGTTAACTCCTGTGGTGATCTCCTGCTGGGATTTCCCCCTCTGGGAGCAATGCAAGCAGGCAATGCAAGCCAGAGTTTATTCACTGGGCACAAGGCAAGGAGGAAGGTCCTTTGGTGAGTGTGGACAAGTCACAGCCAACCCTGGAATCATCTCTCAGCATCCCCAGGCCTCAGCATCTCCTCTTCAGGCTCCAAGAGCATCAGAGCGTTCATAAACCCTTCTGCACGACTCAGGGTTGGAAGGAACAAACCTCCCTGAGAAGCAGCTCCAGCTCAGCTCAGTGCTGAGGCAGTTTTAGTCCCACCCAGGGGGAGGCAGGAGCAGCATGGAGGAGGTAAACTGAGTCACAGGGCTCATTAAAATACTATTTCCAATCAATGGGCAGAGGGGGAGCGCGACGGTCGTGTCCCCGAAGAGCTGAGCTTGGCCAAGGACCAACGTGCCCTTTCAGATGGGTCTGAAGAGTCAGCTCTCTCCCTCATCAATCCCCTACTCCTTTTCAAGCCTATTTAACACCAATTAGCCACCTACAACTTCACTCTGGGCTATTCCCAGAAGGCCTGAGGGCGGAGCAGCCACGCCGAGCGATTTCGGGGCTGCCCGCAGATGACAGGGACAGACAGATGGATGGCAAGGGAGTTATTTTGTCTCCTTTCCCAGCTGACTGCATTTGCATTGGTATTTTCCTGGTGCAGGCTCCACCTTTCATCTAACATGATTAATGCTGTTGTAAAGACAGAGAAAGAACCAGCTGCTGCTGGCTTCTTAACTCTGACCGAGCAGCTGACAGCGAAACGTCCCTTTGTTCAAGCATCTCTAGGGCTTCTACAGACTCTCTGAAGAGCCTTTTCTTTCAAAAGGTTAGTGAAACACGGTGTCTAGAGCTGCTGCATCCTGCTCTTCTCACCCAAATCTGCAGGGCATCTGCTGCCATGGAGGTGTCCCAGGGCAGGGCCAGCCTGTGAGGTCAGGAGGGGTCCCCATCGGGATGTAACAGGGTGCTGGGTACAGAAGGTTTCACTCCTGGCTCTGCAGGGTCCTTGTAGAATCACAGGCTGGGTTGGGTGGCAAAGGGTCTTTAAAGGTCACTGAGTTCAACCCCCTGCAGGGACAGGGACATCTGCAGGGTGCTCAGAGCTCATCCAACCTCCCCTGGGATGGTTGCAGGGATGGGGCAGCGACCACCTCTCTGGGAAACCTGGGCCAGGGGCTCAGCACTCTCATAGCTTAAAAATCCCTTCCTTTCACCTAGTCTGAACCTCCCTCTTTTAGTTCCCAACCATCCCCCCTTGTCCTTCAAAGCACTTTCCTCCCCAAGGGCAGGTTACTCCCAGACTGACCTCACTGCCTGTCCCCAAACCACATCAGCTGCAGCAGAACCAAAGGGTGAAGGAAACGTGCTGTGCCCCCAGCCTCCAGAGAGAAATCCAAGCAGGAATAAAGAGAATCCTGTGCTCACACACGTCCAGGAGCCTCAGCAGCAGGGTGCTGTTTGCCAGCCAGCCGCAGAGAGGTGCCAGCAGCTCTTCCAGAGCTCCTCCTTCACACCAGACTTCTCCTTTCTCCCATTTCTTCAGCACTGCCCCGGGTTCAGCTCATCTGGGGGAGTGGTGTGGGGCAGCAGCGGGGCTCTCCCTGCCTCCACCCACCCTCCACAGCCAGGTTTTGCCTCTAGCTTGGTGTGACAATGCACCTGAAGCCCAAACCCCCACCCAGGGACTTTAAAGGAGCTGATTAACCCCCTAGATTCACACCAGAGAGAAGCCCAAAAAAGGTTTTGCACAGGAGCGTGGGGGCAACGCTGCCAAAACCAGAGCCAGGGATGCAGGGAGAAGGAAGATGAGGAGCTTTTATCTCACCAGTGCCAGAGTCTGGGAGCCCTGCTTGGCAGGAATGGAAACAAAGCCACCACACGCTTCCCCAGCAGCTGCTCCTACCCCTTGGGGGCTGCTGCTTTTGTGGAAAATCTCAGCGTTGCTGTCACGGCTGAGGAGCCACAACCACCAGGAAAATGCAACAGCACTAGGAGCTGCTTCTGCTCCTCCTGCTCCTTCTGCTGCCAAACAGCTTTCAGCCAACGTTTCTCCAAGCACCCTGGCTCGGTAGAGACGTGGGACAGAGCCAAAGCACCTCCCCAGGGGCAGAGGTGTAGCCCCAAAACCCCCCTGCCTGCAGGGCAGGAGTGCCCGTGGCTTACCTGGCACTTTGGAAGGTCGCAGATGCTGATTTTCCAACAGCCCCGAATCCAACTCCCACTGCCAGACCCTCTGAAACAGGAAGGGAAAAAACCCAGTGAGGTCAAAGCCTGTGACAATCCCCCCAGGCTGAGCCTCCATCCTGAGCTCTAGGAGCACAGGCTGGTGTGACAGGACAGCAGGACCCCAGGCCAGGTCATTGCCTTTCTCCTTTTCACCTGAATGCATTTCATTGAAGCTCAATGCAAGAGCCTGCCCAGGGTTATTTCCCCACTATGAACTCAAATTTGGAGTCTCTCATGCAGGCAACACAGAGAGGAGAGATCTCTGTTGTGCTAAATATGCTGGAGGGGAAAAGACCACGACCCTCAGCAGCTGAAAGGAAGGGCAGAACAACATAAACCACCAAAACCTGTTCAGAAAGGCTCAGAGAAGAACCTCTGCGAGGTCAAACGGGTGAGAACCAAACTCTGACTTCCCCCATGAAGCCCCCAAGAGCTGCACCAAGCCCCTGCCAGGCTCCCAGCCCTGCCACCTCCCTGGTTTCTGCTCTCTCCCTGCCCAAACACCAGCACAAGGCTTGTACAGAGAGTCTCCAAAGCAGAAGGAACCCCACCAGAAATTTCTGTTTCACTGATTATTTTAGGTTACATTTCATAAACACAACCAGCTGAGGAGCCTTCCCAAGAGCAGCTCCTCAGGGACAATTGCTCCAGCCTTCCCCGCTCCCCTCCTGCCCTTTCTCAAACTTTTCTTACCCTCCCATCACTGGCACAGCTCCCTTGTCCCTCTTGGAGAAAAAAAACCCACCAATCTCTCCAGAAAACATCAAACCACTGCTACTTTTTCCTCCCCTTTGCTGCAAATCCCCATTTTTGGTTTTGCAGCCTCTCTGCTGCTCCCCTCTGAGGTGGGGGGGGAAAAAACACTCAAGGAACAAAAGGAAACCTGTTTGTGGAGCTGGTTGGACTTTCCAAGCCTTCAAAGGTGACAATTATCCCCCAGGGCTGCTGGCAGCCACACGAGGGGACAGTGGGGACCCTTCAGATGAACACTTAGGTTGAAAATGTCAGGGAGAGTGTTTACCTGTGTACTGGAGGATAAGGTCTCAGAAGAAGACACACGAGTGTGTTTGTGGTCTTCTGAATTTCCAGTTGCCTTGGAAACACACCACAGAAAGCAGCAGGAACGGGGAGATTCAGGGCATTTGCCTCCTCCAGTCCAAAACTGAAACCCTCAGCAGCTCCTCAGAGCCCTGGTCCAAGGCTCGTGCCAAGGCTCAGGGTGGAGAGGGAGGAGAGCAGCCAACGTGCAGGGGTAAGGAGGGGCTGAATCAGCCCCAAAATACCACGACTGGATGGAACCTGGGCACCTGTCAGACCTGGGAGGGATCCCACACTTGTGCAAAGCTCTTGTGAAAGGTTCTCACGCTGCCCCAAGATCACCTGCCCAGGAGATGGGGTTGTTGGTCTCCCAGGGAACAAGTGAACAAGAGGAAACAGCCTCAAGCTGCACCAGGAGAGGTTGAGGTTGGAGCTGAGGAACAATTTCTTGCCCTGGAGGGTTGCCCAGGGCTGTGCCAGGCTGCCCAGGGCAGTGGTGGAGTCCCCACCCCTGGAGGGGTTCCCAAGCTGTGGAGATGTGGTGTGAGGGACACGGGGCAGTGGGGACCTGGCAGTGCTGGGGGAAGGGTTGGACTCCATCTTCAAAGGTGTTTTCCAACCAAAAGGACTCTACAGTTCCATGGGCAAGCCCCAGGGGCAGAGGCAGAGCCAGGGGGGCTGCCCATGGTGTTGGTTTTGAAGGTCTCTGCTCTGCAGGCAGATCTTTTTAAAGCCATTTCATGCCTGTGCCCAGGGCTGTGCTGAAGCTCCACACTCATGAGTCTGGCTCTCCCAAAAGATTCCTTTTGAAGCAAGACTGGCCCAGAGAGCAAAATCCAAAGGACAAAAGCACTTCTTGGTGGGAAGAGGAAAAAATAGCTTTGACAGAGAGGGGGGAAAAAAAACCCACCCTGACTTCCCAGACTAAGAAACTCAGCAGCACAATTAATGAAAGTACAAGATCACACAGACATGGAAACAAATGATGGGGAATTAAAAATCAACAGATGGTGCGTAGTGAAAGGCTGCTTTGGAGAGGGAGAAGCAGCCAACAAGGGACTCTGCAGCAAGGTGATGTTCACCAGCATGGAGAGGTGACACAACAGCCTCTGGCCATGGGCTCCTCCAGGTCCTCACCTCCCTCAAGAGGAGAGGAGAGCTGGGGTAAGACCAGATCGAGCACGACTCCATCCACAGGCTGCTGAGCCCCATTCTGGTGTCATACATGGTCCCAGAAAGAGCAGGGACCACATCAGGGATGTTCCCCAGGTACTGCTGAAATCAGAGATGTTCCCCAGGTACTGCTGACCCCTGGGAAGCCTCTGAGTCTATTGAGTAGATACCATGACACACTGAACTCATTGTTGAGATGTGTTTCAAGGATTTGGTTTAGAAAAGCCTGCCAAGATCACACACTAACTTCAGCCCTTCCTCAGCCTCTCCCAAAGAAGATGTCAAACCTCAAACCAACCCTGGTTTGCAGGTCAGCAACAGATCCACAAAGATTTTCATGGTCTGGTTCCTGGCACCACCACAAGCAAAGGCAGAAGAGCCTGGTCCTGGGCAACCCTGGAGGATGGGGAGATCTACAGGGGGCCACCACTCTGTGGAGGGCAAGGCAAAACCCCCCCAAGCTTGGGGTGTAGGAGGAGGGAGGAAGGCAGGCGTGCAGGTCCCACAAGAAACCCACATCAGAGACAGTTTTTCTGAGGATTTCAGTGGCCAAACCAGTGGCCAAACCAGTTGCCAACCCCTTTGGCAATTACTAACAGAGCTGGAAGAGCCAAAGGGTCCACACGACCCTCTTGGGGCTCACATGGTGAAGGCACCAGGCTGAGAGTTGCAGGAGAAAGAAAGAAAAATACATCCAATCTCAGCTGCTGTCAAGAAAATGCTTCTATTTAACCAAAACAAAGGGATTTTGCCTCTCTTGGGCACATAAAAAGTGCAAGACTCTTGATGCCAATAAGGCATTACAGGGATCAGCCTAATCCTGCACTAACTTCAGGATCAGCTACAAACCTCTCAGTCAGCAGCGTGCACTGCAAAGGCACCTTCTCCTCTCTGCTTGTTTTCCAAGAAAGGGAAAGGAAACAAAGCTTCCCAACCTCAAAGTGAAAAGGATAACCAGGCTGGAAGGTCACCCCTGTCATCCTGTCATAGAATCAGAGGCTGGGTTGGGTGGGGAGGGACTTTTCAAGGTCATCTAGTCCAACCCCCCCACAAAGGGCTTGCTCAGAGCCCAAACCAACCTCCCCTGGGATGGTTCCAGGGATGGGGCAGCCACCACCTCTCTGGGCAGCCTGGGCCAGGGGCTCAGCACCTTCAGCATCCAAAATTTCTTCCTTCTCTTTAGTCTGTCCTCCTCCACTCTTCATCATCTTCTGGTTGTTGCTGTGTTTAGGATCAGCTCCCTCTTCCACAGCCTCAGAGGGCACGTTCAGAGCAACCATGGGCACAGCAGGAGAGGACAATGCAGAAGTGGGGACAGCAAGGACGTTGCTCTGAGCCCCCCAAAAAAAAAGCATCTTCACAGGGAAAGCTGCCAGCACCAAAGTTAGAAAGGAAAAAACCCAAGAGGGAACATCACAGCAAGGAGGAGGTGCAAAGGGAAGGAGAGCAGTCAAAGCTGGGTGAGCACAGGGTCACCTCCAAGCACCAGGGGCAGGTAGGAGGTGCCAGCACAGTGACAGGATGGCTGCAGCCCCGAGTGGGGTGGCCAGGAGAGATCCACACAGCTCATGAAAGGCTGGCAGGGGGGACATCAGCCAGGGGAGCACGGTGAGGGCCAGGCAGCTCCTGGAGCAGCTCCAACACCTTCACGCTTGGCCTGAGGTCCCCAGCTCCCCCAGCAGCCAGGTTCCAGCCAGCAGAGGGGACTGGGATGTGTGTGTGACAGGCTGGTGCAGCTCTGCTTGGATTTTTTTTCCCTTTAATTTCACTTCAGTGCCCCATCAAGCAGAGCTGCAAAACAGCACAAGCTGTTCCATCTCGTTGAGCCAAGAGGACAATGACAACGTTCCCGGCTGCTCTAATCCACAGGAGCACACAAACAGCCTGGGATGGGCTTTGGGATGAGCCCCAGCACGGATCCAGCTCCCCTCCTCACTGTGGAAAGCTCCCAACTCCACCCTGGGATATTCCTGGGGAGGCCAAAGCTCTCCAGCCCCCTCCCCAGGAGCACGTGGGCTCCTAGGATGGTGCATCACCGTGGTGCTCTGGGCTACAGGAGGGTGTCTTGCCATGGGATGGGTGTTTTCCAGGGAACTCTTCTCCTTGGAAGGGAGGAGAGGAAGGTTTGCTCAGGCAGGAGTAAGGTGCTGGCACCCAGGTTGCCCACAGCAGACAGAGGACAAGTCCTGGGGTGTCTGGATGTGGCTCTGCCAGTTCCTCACCAGCCCCAACACCTGGATGAGGATAAGGTACAAAATCCACAACTTTGGAGAGATTTACTGGAGAGATGCTTCTGCTTTAAAAGCAGAGGGCTCAGTCACTGGTCCTCAGCCAGCACGAGCCTCCAGCAAAGGCAGGGGCTGGGCTGGATGGGGCTCACCAAGCTCCTGCCCCCACCAGCTCTGTTTTTTTGAGCATGAAATGAGCTCTGGAGGCACCGTGGGAAGCCACTCGTAATCCTCAGGAGGAGGCTTGTTCACCAAAACAACCCAAAATAAAAGCCCTTCAGATTCCATAGAAATCCAAAGGAGTAAATAGCAACCATTGCTCACGAGGCCTTGATAAATTAGGGTGGCAAGTGAGTTAACCCCAGTTATTATGTTGCTCTTACACGCCATAAAGAGCAGGAAAATGAGCAGGGGCTGTGGATGAAGAACAAAATCCTACAGGAGTGCTGAAAAAAAAACCCCCATCGAGCCAAGCACGACAGAAAACTCTTGTTTACTCTCCAAATCCTTGTGTCATCACACAGGCAGGATTTCAGGAACAGAGAAAATGACACCCCAGGAGCCTGGAGCTCCAGCCTTGTCTGGGGTCCCTGCAACAGCAGCTCCCTCATGGCCAAAAGGTGCCCAAGCAGAGGTTGGCACTGGCAGGGGAACAGGGACCTGCCCAATGTCCCTTCTTTTATCCTGTTCAGCACAGCCCACCCATCATCACCCACCCAGGGGTGTCCTTGTCTGCCCAATGCCCTCAGAGGGAACTCCTCTGGGGTGCAGCACAGCAGGCAGGGGAGGAGGAGGAGGAGGATCCACAGGGATGATCAAACAAGAAGCAACTGGCTGGAAAGATGCCCAGAAGAAAGGACCTGGGGGTTTTGGTCAACAGGCAGGTGGAGATGAGGCAGCAGGTGGCCAGGTGGCCAAGAAGGCCACCAGCATCCTGGCTTGGATCAGCACTAGTGTGGCCAGCAGGAGCAGGGCAGGATCATCCCCCTGGGCTGGGCACTGGGGAGGCTGCACCTCAAATCCTGGGGTTGGTTTTGGGACCCTCATCCCCAGCAGGTCCTTGAGGGGCTGGAGCGTGGCCAGAGAAGGGGAATGAGGCTGCTTGGGAAGGGTCTAGAGGCCAAGTGTGGGGAGAAGCAGCTGAGGAAGCTGGGGGTGCTGAGCCTGGAGCAAAGGAGGCTCAGGGGAGACCTTCTGGCTCTGCACAGCTCCTGACAGGACCCTGGCGCCAGGGGGGGTCAGGAACAGCCTCAAGTTGCCCCAGGGGAGGTTGAGGTTGGAGCTGAGGCACAATTTCTTGCCCTGGAGGGTTGCCCAGGGCTGTGCCAGGCTGCCCAGGGCAGTGGTGGAGTCCCCACCCCTGGAGGGGTTTCCAAGCTGTGGAGATGTGGTGTGAGGGACACGGGGCAGTGGGGACCTGGCAGGGCTGGGGGAAGGGTTGGACTCGATCTGAAAGCTCTCTTCCCACCTAAATGATTCCATGATTCCAACTCACAGACCCCACAGGCTATAGTGGAGGCAATATTTGGTTTGGCAAGGGGGCAAAGCTGAGAGGAAAAGCAGGTTTGTAAATAACTCCCACCTACAGCAGAAAGACCAGACTGGGGCCAGCAGATTTTGGGGGCAGATGAGGAGAGCATGGCTCAGTGGAGCTTTGTGTCTGCAGAGCTCAAAGATATGGAAAGAATTCCAGCAATAAGCATCTCTTTGTGAGCAAAAGAGAGTCTGCAGCACTGAGAATCCCCTCTGCAGGAGTTGCTGCACACCCAAAACAACACAGGACCACAGCCACCAGCGTGGAGAGAGGGTCAGAGACACACTCGTGGGGTTCATCCCAACAACACCCTCTGATTAAACAACACAAGCTCATCAAGAGGTGCCCAAACCTTCTCCTTGGTCCTGCCAACCCCTGCAGACACCACACCCCCCCTTCAGTGCTCTACCTGTGAGGCTGGGACCACCCCCCTCCCCACCAGCCCCCTCAGAGCTGGGAGTGACATTCTCCTCCCCCTGCAAGGCTGAATGAAACCAGTTCTCCCAGTTCAGCATCCCAGCATGTTCCCTTTCCAAAGGTAGCACGGATGCCAACTTGTCATCCATTATTCATCCTGTTCTTTAAAGAATTGTTGAGTTCCCAGTGGGAAATTAATCTTGCTCTAATGAGGTTTGTCTTTCCCTGAGAGTTTAAGCCTGTCCCTGTCACCACTGTTGAAACTCTTCAGCTTTTTTTCCCCCAAGACCAAATCCCAGTTCCCTCTAGGTAACATCATTTTGCCATTACTGCACAGGAAAGCAGAGACATGACCAGATTTTAGCAATTTTCATGTTTCTAGATCACCACCATCAGAAAAGCAGCAAGGAGGAGGTTGAAGTCATTTTAGAAAGACATTTTTCCTCTTATTTCACTCCACCAAGGGGTGGATCTCCCCTTGTACACAAACCCTATGGGTCTCTCCAGAGGTGGCCTTGCCCAGCCACCCCTGGGTCACACACACAGCAGCAGATCCCACCAGCTCCAAGTCCTGGTGACCAACGTGCCCCCCAAAACACAACACCAGAGGTCCTGGCAGGGCAAGTGCTCTTACTCCTCACCTGCTGCTTGACACTTTTCCTCTTCCACATCCATAACCACAAGCTCTTCCACACAAAAGTACCTGGATGTCTGGCACCACTTCCCCATAAGAAGCCACCTGGCTGGATTTCCACCTCCCCAGGCAGTGCAGGAGCCCTGGGACACCATCCACCTCCTGCTTCAGCCCAAGTGGCTGCTCCTCAGGATGCCAGTAGCACCTTCCCCACTTCCTGGGACTGCAGCAAACAGCACCAGTGCATTCCACAGCCTGGAGAAGAGAAGGCTCCAGGGAGACCTTCTTGTCCCTTCCAGGACTTCAGGGGGGCCTGTGAGAAAGATGGGGATAGATTTTTGAGCAGGGCCTGTTGCAACAGGACAAGGGAGGTGGGGTTGAAACTAAAAGAGGGAGATTTAGTCTAGAGAGAGGGAAGAAATGTGGGACACTGAGGGTGCTGAGCCCCTGGCTCAGGTTGCCCAGAGAGGTGGTCGCTGCCCCATCCCTGGCACCATCCCAGGGGAGGTTGGTTTGGGCTCTGAGCACCCTGCTCTAGCTGCAGATGTCCCTGTCCCTGCAGGGGGTTGGATGAGGTGACCTTGAAAGGTCCCTTCCCACCCAAATTCAGTCTGTGGTTTTGTAAGAGCATGGTGAGGTTAACCCCCACTGAAAGCCCCCAGCCCAAAATCCCTCAAAGGCAGTAAGAAGAAAGGTGCCTTTTCAGCCCCACATGAACCCCATGGGAGGTTCTCCATCCCCACCCTGCTGCCCACACACCCCCCCCCATGTTCAGCACACCTCCACCTCCTGCTTCGTGGCCCCAAAAATGATCAGAGGGCTGGAGAGCAGCTCTGCTGGGAGGACAGGCTGAGGGGGGTGG
>NW_008627677.1:30935-40826 GCF_000691845.1 Merops nubicus
CCGGGGGGTTGGACTGGATGACCTTTGGAGGTCCCTTCCAACCCAAACATTCTGTGATTGCTGCTCCTTAGGGTTTGGCTTTGCTCCAGCTCCCCAGGCTCAGGTCCCTCAGGGTGGCAGAGAACCCTGGAGAAGTCCTTGCCCTCTAAACGAGCACGTGAAGAGGACCTGGGGAGCAGCAGCAGATTGTGGTGTGGACAGAGCAAACACCCAGGAGTCCTTCAAGCATTACAATGTCATGAATTATGATTAAGCAATGACAGCCTGCTTGACCTGCAGAGAGCCACGGAGACCCCAGAATTTCACCTCCTTCTGTGCCTCCTCAGCAGCCCCCTGCAGAAGCAGCCAAAGAAGGAGGCCAGATCCCTCCTAATTATTACCCCAACCAAAAAGCCCTTTCAGCAGAACACAAAGGCAAAACTGAAATGATTAATCTGCAGTTTGCAGCCACACACGTGTTACTATTTGCAGGGGGAATTATTCACTCATTCCCCTCTCCTCCCTGGGCTCTTGATAAACAAGAGCTTCTGTCTGAGGGGTGGCTGGTGGCCCTGGCCCTTCCCCTGGGGACACAGAGCTGGCACTCTGGCCCCTGCCAGGATGCAGAAAACAAAACTCAAGGCTCCAGCTGCATCCCTCTGGCTCAGACAAAGCAGCTCGGGGCCCTCGTTATCCTCACGACTCTCTGCAGAGCCACGAAGCCCCTGGGGTCCCAGCCAGCCCCAGAGACCCCTTCCCAGCCCAAAATGCTGCCTGTGAAAAGAGCAATAGGGACATGATCTGTTTGGGTGCTGTCTTACCCCCCAACAGCCCAGGGGAGTGCAGAGCTGAAAGGTTTGAGTGGGGCTGGTGCTGAGGAGAAGCCCCGTGCAGGGAATCATAGAATCACCACGGTTGGAAAGGAGCTCCAGGATCATCACACCCAGGAGCTGGCCCATCAGGGGCATTAATAAAGCACCAGCTCAGGCCTGTGATATGCACACCCCGAGCTGAAGGAAAGGGAAACATCTGAGAAGCTTCAGCTGAGCTGAAGGGGTTTGGAGGGGACCAGGGAGCCCCAGCAGCCCAGAGCAAACTTGGTGGGACGAGACACAAGGTGACTTTGGGCAACTCGTGGCAAGAGATGTGGGTTAAAACAGCCCAAGAGAAGCCTGTGGCCTTGCCTGAGGGTTTGTGTCCATTAAACAAGGTGGAATTTGGGCAGTGCAAGGCAATTCCCCTCATTCCACAGGAGCCAGACCATCTAGATCCCATCCTGCTCCACTTACCTGCCCTGGTGGGGCACTGCTTAGACCCAATATCAGCAAATCCCAACAACCCAATGCTCCTGCAGCATGGAAATGCTTCTGAGGAAGAAGAAAACTCCTTCCCAGGTCAACAAATCTAAAAGCAGGCTCTGACCTGTGCTGGCAATGGGCTCTGCCTGACCCCACACGACCTGAATCCATCACAGCTCTTTCATGTTTCCTTTCTAGCCTGCAAGTGATTTCTCAGGCCACTGCTCATGGATGTTTAATGCAAGAGACCTGTGGGATCTGATGGGGCTAAGAAAGAAAAAGGCTCCCACATGCATATTTCAGAGGACTTTCATTCCAGCTGGTGAAAACACTGGATTTAATCAGCCCTTCTCACCTTTGGGGCTGTTCCTGCTTGCAAAACATTGCTCACCAGCTCCAAAGGAAGCTGCAAGGGATAAATGGACATCATCAGACCTCCAGTAGCTTTCCAGGTGTCTGCCTACAAATGAGGTTTTGAAATAGGAGCTGCTGTCAATGAGGCATTGGAGACTCTCAGCCCCCTGCCCACGCTCCCCCCTTTACCAGTGCCAGGGTGAGGGGCTTCCCAAGGCAGCCCAGACCCAAAGCCTCAGCCCCCATCTGCTCAAGAGGAGGGAGGGGATGTCCTGAGGGAGCCAAGCTGGTGGTCGTGGAGCTGAAAATAGCCCAGAGCCCTCCAGATGGGCACCCACACCTTGGGTGCACACAGAGGAGGGGGAACCAGCCACACACAGGCACCCAGGAGAGCCCTGCTGTGCCCAGGGGGGGATTTCTTTCTAGCCTCCACTTCTACAGGACCAGTTTTTTGCTGGTGGCACCTTGCCTTGAGCAGAGGAAGAGGATGGAGCTGTCCCATGGGTGCTGGGAGCATCACCCAGGGCTGGGGCTGCCACCCCGTCCTCACCCAGCCAACCCCCCCCCTCTCCCTTTCCACCCCCTCAGACAGAAGCTGAACGACTTGGAGCAAGTTTCAATCCCTCGAGGTGCTTAATAGGCAAAGATGTCAAAATATGTGCTGACGAGGAGACAATTAACGGGAGGTTTAATGAGAGGTTAAAGCAACCTCTCCCAGAGTGAGCGCACGTGGCCCTGCGCCTCCAGATCCCACAGGAGTCACCACCATGCCCAAAACTCCACTCAGCACCACACATCCAGCTCCAGCTCCAGGGCTGCAGCTGATCTGACCCTTCTCCTCCCCCCCAAAGCTGCTTGTGGGGCCTGCAGGTCACAGCAGCCCTGCAAACAAGCACCACCCCATCCCTGACACAGCCCAGGGAAATCAGAGCAGAGCAGCGATGGGCAGCAACCTCCAAAAAGTCACATCCCAGGCTGGGTTTTCTCCCCAGAGCTGTGAAAAATTCATGACTGCTCAACTGGGCATCCTTCCCTCCTCCTGCAAGCTGGGGCCAGTGCTCTCCTCAGCTCCCCTTGACCCTCTGCAGGAGCTGAGCTCCACCAAACTGCTGCACGACGTCCTCACCGCACACGTGGACACCTCCCCTCAGCCACACCTTCCTCCTCACCAAAAATCAAGCTACAGACAAATCTCCTCCTCCTTTTTCTTACTAAAAATAATGCTTTCCAGCAGAAACTGAGGGTGCTCCAAGAGTGCCCAAGAATAACCATAAAGAGTGATGCCACCAACAGCAAGGGACAGTGGCAGGAGCTCTGCTGGGACTTCAGAAGGAGCCATCCCACCAATGATGAGACACAGATTGATGGGCCCAGCTAAACAGCTCCTTCCTCACTCTCTGCAAACCCCAGTGGGTTCCAAACCACTTATTAAAGTCAACAGTTATAAGAAGAGTCTCAATTTCAAGAGAGTAACAAAAAATCCCCATCGTTCCAAATGAGCGTTTCATGGATCTCTGAGAATATTCATATAAATAATCACTCCTCTCTCTCTCTAATTGAGATGCAATATCACACTGGCT
Organism: Merops nubicus; assembly: GCF_000691845.1. Classification (NCBI taxonomy): domain Eukaryota; kingdom Metazoa; phylum Chordata; class Aves; order Coraciiformes; family Meropidae; genus Merops; species Merops nubicus. Next base: position 34,147 of record NW_008627677.1, read on the forward strand.
GCTCCAGCCTGCTCCTGGAAGGCTGAGTGCAGGAGAACACCTGTCCCAGGAGAATTAATTCAATCCATTTTTTGCTAATGATAAAGTAACCAGCCTGGAAATTACCCCCTCCTGAGGAGCACCCAGCAGACAGCACAGGATGGATCCTCTCTGCTGCTGCAGCCATCCACAGCCCCCTCCACACCCTGCAACAAGGCAATTACATCCTCAAATTCACCATCATCTGAGGAGCAGCTTCACCACAGACAATACCAGCTCTGGTTCAGGTTTGGCTGAACCTCAGTGACTTGTTTTAACACTTAAAAACCTTCAAATCTGGACTCAGCCACAGCCATGTGGCATCAAGACATCACCACTGCAAGGTGCCCACCCAGGAGACATCAAACCAGCCCATGGCTCAGGTACAAACCTCCCTCTGAAGCTTTCTTCTCATCTGTGGGAGGACAAACTTTTGGTTTTGGATGTGTCTGCACCAGTTACAACCAAGAAGCACTTTGCCCACCTCCACTGCACCCACCTACAGAGCTGGGCCAGCCAAGGAGTGATGGGTGGCACTCAAGGGGAGTTTAGACTGAGGATGGTGGCCCAGGTTGCCCAGAGAGGTGGTGGATGCCCCATCCCTGGATCCATCCCAGGGGAGGTTGGTTTGGGGCTCTGAGCACCCTGCTCTAGCTGCAGATGTCCCTGTTGAGTGCAGGAGGGTTGGACCAGATGACCCTGAAAGGTCCCTTCTCACCCAAACCAGGCTGTGGTTCTGGGATTCAAGCACTGCCCACTGCTGCAGATGTCCACAACAGGGCACAGGGCCAAAAGGTGCCAATGCTGAGGTCTCCACCAGCCAGCTCCTGCTCTGCACCCTCCTTTGGGATGGAGAGGTGCCACGGGGATGGGCAGGAGGTGTCTGGCCTAAATCCTGAGGAACCACTGTAAGTAAAGGACTCAGCCATGCTTTGATGGGACATCCAGACACACCAACCCCAGCCCAGTGACAGGGGACACAAGCAGGGTGCCAGCCTTTAAACCCTGCACCCTTCTCCTCCCCACCAGCCCTGGCCCCAACCTCCCCTGTGCACCATCTCCCCTCCACCCAAGCATTGGCCAGAGCCTGGGCTACAAATTTTGGGGCTAAATGCCTCTCTCCTGGGCAAGCAGAGGAGGAGAGTCCCCCCAAAACACTGTCACATGCAAGCAGGTGCCTCTTGCTGCCATCTCCAGGCACAATCCCAGGGGGGATGGATTTGGACACTGTCCCCAGAGGGTGCAAGGACCTTGCCCTCGACTCAGTGCAGCTTCCCAGGAGACTCATTTCTCCTTCCCTTAGACCTCTAGAAGTTTCTCCATTTAACAGCTCTTCCCTTTTTCCTGCAGCAATCCCTCAGCACCCCTCCCTCCTCCTCCTCCTCCTGCAGCACCTCTGCTGCCAGAGGTGAATTTGTTCTGTATTTAGCTCCCACTGTCCTGCTCCTTGCTTGGCTCCTTCATTAAACCCATGAAATTCCAGCTTGCTAATGGGTTTCTGGCCATGGGAACTGGAGAGAAAGCCTCAAGTGGAGCCACGTGGGGTTTGGGGGTGAGCAGGGGAGGTCGGGGCCACCTCACAGCAGGTCCTGGTGGCTCTGTGCACGCCGTGGTGCTGCTGCCACCTCCCATCTGCTGCCTCCCAGACCCCTCTGACTGGTGACATTTGGGAAAACATGGAAAATAAGGGAAAATCTGTCCTTGCAGGAGGGGCTGGAGCCACACAGACGAGTCCAGCTCTGCTCAGGGCTCCGGGGCTGCCCCGTTCTGCCCTCTGGCATCCCGAAGGAGAAGGAAAATCCTGGTTTCCTTGGCAACGTGAGGCTGGCTGGCAGCATCCCCCCTGCCCACCCGGGCTCTGCAGAGCAGGGTGCTGCCCTGCTCGGGGTGCTGAGGGACCCCTGGCTGCCAGAGGAGGGCAGGCAGGGCAGTGCCACAACCCACACACCCACCAGGGAACTGTCTCCTGCAGACACCCCCTGAGAACCACCCAGGCAGGGTGCAGAGCCCCACCACGCCCCTGTGGGCACCCCAAATTTCAGGGTAGCCTCGTGGCACGAGGATGGCTGCAGAAGGTGGCCCAGACCCTGCTCTCCATCCCTCCACCTCACCCAGAGCAGCATGGGGGGGCTCCTCCTGCAACACCCCTAAGGCTGGAGGAACCCTCAGAGCTCACCCCCCTGCCTGCATCCAGCCTGGCTCAGCTCAGCAGACCCCTCCCTGGGGGAGTCAGTGGTGGGCTCGTGGTCCCACCAGCTCCATCCCATTGTGTTCTCCTCCAAACTGAGTGTGGAGGGGGAGGCAGCTCGACTCACACCTTGCTAATTGTTATTTGTGATACACCAGTAACATTTTAATTAATCTGAAGTCTTCAGCGTAACAGCCACCCAAGGTACAAAGATAAACTAGAATAAACAGGACTTGATTAAATACATAATTAATGCTCCACGAAACTGGTATATATGAATATTAATTAGCAGGAATAGTCTTGCAGTTTGGCATCTCCTGTCATTATCCATTTAATTCTTTAGACATCGCCAGCCCCAGCTTTGGAGCAAATTAACCAACCTTTTGCTTGCTGGTGGAGCCCACTAAACACCAAGTGAATGCAAGAGGCTGGGCCACGTCCAATTATCTCACCCACACACCCACCAGCTTCCAGCACAACTGCCTGAACCCAGAGATGCAGCAGCAGCAACAAAACACCTCACCCTGAATGAGGCTCGCAGCAAATAAAACTCTTCTCTGCTGGCAATCTCAGAATCCCAGCGTGGTGGGGTGGGATGGGACCTCTGGAGATCATCTCCTCCAACCCCCCTGCTCCAGCAGGGTGCCCAGGGTCACATCCAGGCAGGTTTCAAGCACTAGGTGGGAAGATTTGGTAGTTTGGGCTCCAAGGTGAAACCCTGCAGGATTCAGAGGAGCAAGACCACCTCCAGAGGCACTCGGGCAGGTCAGAGGTCCAGGAATTGAGCACGGGCAGGAGCAGCCTCCCCCTGCTGCACCCTCCTCCCTGCAGCACCCTGAGCATTGTATCTCCTGAGGGATGTGCAGATTTATAGCACCCCAGACTGGTTTGGGTGGGAAGGGACCTTTCACGCTCATCCAGTCCCACCCCGTCCAAGGAGCAGGGACATCTGCAGCTAGAGCAGGGTGCTCAGAGCCCAAACCAACCTCCCCTGGGATGGTTCCAGGGATGGGGCAGCGACCACCTCTCTGGGCAGCCTGGGCCAGGGGCTCAGCACCCTCAGTGTCCAATATTTCTTCCTTCTTTTCAGCCTACATCTCCCTCTTTTAGTTTAAACCCCTCACCCCCAGCAGAGGTTTCCCACTGGAGGGGCTGTACCTGAGGCAGAGCCTCACACCCCCCCAGCAGAGGTCTCCCCCTGGAGGGGCTGTCCCTGAGGCAGAGCGTCAGTCCTTCCAAACCCTGCAGAGCCTGCAGCAGCTCAGGGAGGTGCCCCCAGCACCACCCAGATTTTGCTGGGAGAGCAAAAGGACCTGAGTGCAAGCCAAGCAGAGCCTGGAGCAGGACCTGCTCTGTGCCAGGAAGAGCAGAGGCCGTGGTGATGTGCAGGGCAGGCCACGAGCAACTATTTTAATCCCCTTCTGAATGATTGGTGAGGGTGAGAGGGGTGCTGGCAGCCTGGGAGCTGCAGCAGGGCCCTGGGGAGCAGGACAGCAGAGGTGGGCTCCAGTCCAACCCCTGTGACTCAAAACTTCTGGCTGAGTCTGCACGAATCCCTGTGAAAAGGGGGATGTTGGTACAGGGCTTTTGTCAGCCCTGAGTGATCCCAGCACAGCCTGTCACCCATCCCAAGGGGCTGCTGGAAAGGCACACAGCCCTGGAAAAGAGCAGGGGGGAGACTCTGGGGACAGGGCTTGGCAGGGACAGGCACCCCCCCCACGACAGCCACCCCCCCCACTCTGTGACCCACAGACCCCCCCCCTGAGCTGAGCTGAGCCTCCAAGCAGGGGCTGAGCTGCAGAAGCACCCCCAGGCCACTGCTCTCACACACCTCTCTGGATATTAAGCTTTCCTCATTGACCTTTAAGATGCAAGTGAGAATTTCTGAGCCTCCAAGGGTGGCTTTGTGCTCTCGCAGAAGCAATGAAAGGTTAGAGCTGTGCTGCCATCAACCTTCTGCTCCAGGTGACACTTTGCTCACCCCTCCACAAAACTATACAAGTGGGTTTTTTTCTTTTAGCCAGTGCCAGGAACCTCCAGCAGACACAGCCTGAGGCAGCCAGAGCCCAGCTCTTCACCCCAGCTCCCCAACACTTCGTTTAAAGGACAAAATCCAATTAAAGGTCACTCAGTGCAAACGTTTCCCCTGGGGTTTTTTTTGGTGTGTGTGGCTAATTGAAGGCTCCCTACCTGCCTTGTCTGCCAGCATCTGTCTCCCCCAGCAATGTGTGGAGCTGAACTAACTCATCTGAGTTACCTACCTAGCATGAAAAGAGATGAAAAGAGGAAAATGAGTTTGCTGCTGCCAAGTCTAGAGCAGTGTGAATGGACAGAGAGAGGCCACGTAGGTGATGCACGGGCAGATCACCCACAAAAGGTGCAGCAAAGTATTAACCTGCATGGTTTTGTTGGGGTAAGGAAAGTCCAACCAGCTGGGCACCCTGAGCTGTGGGAGCAGGAGCACCCAAGGGTGCTGGGAACCCATGACTAGCTGGAGGGAAGCAATGACTTGAGATGGGGAAGGGTTTAGAGGCCAAGTGTGGGGAGGAGCAGCTGAGGGAGCTGGGGGTGCTGAGCCTGGAGCAAAGGAGGCTCAGGGGAGACCTTCTGGCTCTGCACAGCTCCCGACAGGAGCTTGGAGTCAAGTAGGGCTCAGTCTCTTCTCCCAAGGAACAAGCAACAGAACAAGAGGAAACAACCTCAAGTTGCCCCAGGAGAGGTTGAGGTTGGAGCTGAGGAACAATTTCTTGCCCTGGAGGGTTGCCCAGGGCTGTGCCAGGCTGCCCAGGGCAGTGGTGGAGTCCCCACCCCTGGAGGGGTTTCCAAGCTGTGGAGATGTGGTGTGAGGGTCACAGCTCAGCGGGGACCTGGCAGGGCTGGGGGAAGGGTTGGACTCTATGATCTGAAAGGTGTTTTCCAACCAAAACCATTCTGTGATTCTACTGCCCAGAGACAAGCAAGTAGCAGCAAGGTTGGAAGGGACAGCAGCTCTGGAGGGCTGAAGGAGAACACCCACACACAGCCCAGCTCCACCATCAAGGCAGCCCAAAATATTTGCTTTGATTATTCCCTGCTCTTCCATCCTGAGCTGGAGAAAGGCAGGACCTGTGACTCCACACCCATAAGGAGCCTCCTCACCCAGAAAGCCCATCCAGTGTTGGGATTTAAGACAGATCCTCTGGAATCAGATAAAAGTCACTCTCAAAACTGAAGAGCACACGTGGGGACGTGGGGCAGCTCCCCCTCCGTGGCTCAGGGGGGGTCAAAGCAACCCCAGTGCCACAGCAGCTCACGTGGCCAACAGAAGCCAACTCCTTGCCAAGTAGCTTGGAATCAGGGCTCTTCCAAAGGCTCTTGGCATTTTCCCCCAGGTTATGCAGAAAAGCCTTTTCCTACTCCCCCTGCACCCCAGACCCCATCCAGGCTCCAACCTGAGACAGGCAGAAAGAAGAGGAGAGAGGGAAAACAGCAAAGCAAGTGTTTGAAAAGGTTCCCATATTCCACTTCCAACATCACCAAGAACTGCAAAGCAGCCACGTGTCCTCAGCTGTTACACATTTATCTCTTTTTATCACATTTTTTCCATAGTCTCCCAGCCCAGCCCCTGGCAGGACACAGCCCTCCAGGACTCGGGGCTCTGCAGCTCTCCATCTATTGCCAAACTCCATCCCTGGAATAGGAAACCCCCAACTGTACGTGTTCCCACAGAGAAAAACAGTGCTTGAAAACACTTCTCTTGCTGCTACCCAGACCAGGAGAGAAATGAGACCAGAATTTGTTGCCTTTCCAGCATCATCTTTCTCAATATAGCCTCGGATTTACAATTCCTGCCCACGAGAGGCTGACGGTAGCGAGTGAGGCTGCAGATGTTGAGGGGTCAGCAGGGAACTCGAGCCCACAGGCTCCCCCCGAGCCCCCTCCCTTGCTGCCAAGCCCTGATGTGGTTCAGCCCCACCCAGGGGAGGAGGTTTGACAGGGCAGATCTTGCCAGAAGGGACCCAGCACCCACCCAACGTTGCCCCTGCGGGATCCCCCTGGAGCGGCACCGACCCCGGGCCTGGGCAGGATGGAGAGTTGGGAAGGATGGAGAGCAGGGCAGGATGGAGAGCAGGGCAGGATGGAGATCTGGGCAGGACTCACCTGGGATGTTGTGGATGGTTATAGCCAGGATCATGAGCAGGATACGTCTCCAGCTGCTGGTACCAGCCGTGGGGGCCCTGGACGCTGGGAACGCCGGGGGGGTCTCTGGCAGGCTGCTCCCCATGCCCTTCCTCCTCTGATAGGGCTCCCCGTTCTCACCTTTGTCTGGGGGTACAGAAAACAGCTGGGTCAGCCAAGTGGGTGACAGACAGGCTGCTGGGCACCCCCTGCCCCCTCCCAGAAGGACCCAGCAGAGAGGAAGAAGAGAAGCACTGAGTGAAGCAGGGCTGAGGGTGTGTGCGTTGGCCCCTTCGTTTCAGCTCAGGGCAGGGGG
>NW_008627677.1:41055-42363 GCF_000691845.1 Merops nubicus
CCACCCCAACCCCAACCCTGGCGAGCCTGCAGCTCCCTTGCCCTGACAGATAAAAGGAAGACCTCCCAACACTTCATTTGGCTGCCACAAAAGGAGGGCACTGAGCTGTGTTTAGTGACTATTTGTTCCGCCACCAGAAGATTTGCTGTTGCCATTTGCTGAGACATCACCCAAGCTCTCCCAGACCTCTGCTCCCAGCAGGACCATTTCTATCAGCTCTATTTCAAGCAGTTATTTAAAACGACTCCACTAAAACCCCAAGCCCCAATTAGGGCTGTGAAGGGTGGAAGGAGCACCAGGCAGTGCTGTAACAAAGCCTGTGCACACCAGGACCTTCACGGGGCACCTTCGGCACGAAAAGGCCACGGGGAGCCAAGAAACAAGGAGCACAAATCCCTCAGCTTCTAAAGAGTTGACATTTAGACCAGCTAATTCTCTTCCCCTGGATTTACAGAATCCTTGAGCCACTCCAAGAGGTGTTTTGCAGGTGCAGGGTAAGGAGCCACCTGAAGCTGTTCTGGGGGAATGCCAGTTTGTGCCCTTTGTTGGCAGGATGGTGCCCGACTGGCACGTGGCACGCTGCACAGAGTGTGTTTTCAGTGGCAATGAAGAACCTCAGCCTAAAAGGCCTCATGTAAATCGATGCAGGAGGTCACCTTGGGGAGGCAGGGGACTCAGCAGCCATCTGGAGCACAGAAGTGGGCACGGGAAGGTGTCTCACAGTGGTCATCAACACAGAAAAGAAACCCAAAAATTCAACGTGTTTTGGTACCAAAACCCAGGGCAAAGACTAAAACCCCACTGGGGATTTTAGCAGCTCTCTGGTGGCTTCCCTCCATCACCTCCTGTGTGACAGGAGCATCCCCACAGGGTGTCACCAAGGCTCCAAACCCCAACACCACGACTCCCCCACTGCTCCCCAAGAGGCCATCGCCCTGTTGCCACACAGACCAACCTCGTCCCTGGCATCAGCCACACACGTTGCCTGATGCTTTCTGTCCCCAAGCCCTAGCCCAGACAGTAACATTTGATGACAGAGCTTTGTCCCAGCCTGCAGGGACAGGGATAAATATTTGTTTTAAGCAATAGCCAAGACAACCAGACCCAGCCCAAGCAGCTCGTCCAGCTCACCGCAGGAACGCTGGCGCAGCAGAGCCCTGGCAAAGGGCAGCCAAGGCTGAAGGCACTTACAGATGAAACTCCCATCTTCTGCCAGGCCACTGGATGAGTTTAATTGCTTGGCACACATGCCCCTGGCCCCACACGGGGTGTTATCCTCAGCTGACCCTGCCCAGCCACTGACACTGA
>NW_008627677.1:42390-46445 GCF_000691845.1 Merops nubicus
CGCTGTGGTTCTCCCCTCACCCCCCCCCCCCCCAGCCACTGACACTGACCCGTGGACCTGCACAGCTTGGGTTTGGGCCACCATCCCCCTGGGCTTCCAGCTCCAGGAGCACATCCACAAAACCCAGGGTGATGGGAGGATGCAGAGAGGGGCAGGAATCCCCCCTCTGGCATCAAGAGCTTTCCAGGGAGGAGGAAAAAACAATGATGTGAAGGGTTTATTTTTTCAGAGAAGAGCACTTGCACTCAGGTGACAAAACAGCAGCATCTCTCCTTTCACAGAGAGTGAAAAGCGTTCAATAAAAGCAGGAGCTGCACAGCCTCAGCTCTTGAGGGGGTGTCTGTGAGCTCCAAACGCAGGCTGGGTGCCAAAAGCAGAGGGTTTGGTGGCTGCTGGGCATGGTCTGCCTTTGTAGATTCTGGGTGTCTGCTGGGGGAAGGCAGGGAGAGCACAGAGTGTAATATCAGCCACTTGTTTTCTCTTCAATCAGGCCAAAAAAGCTTCGTGCTGAGAGTGCAGCAGCACCTCTGCTGTGAGCTCACTTCTCACAGCACCAGCCAACAATGGTGTTGCCCACACTGGCCAGAGGCTACTCCAGAGCTGGCAGCTTCCTTCTGGGTTTTTCCCTTTTTTGTTTTTTTCCCCTCATGTCATGGTGTGACTTGGTCCAGTCCATCCTTAACGTTTCTGACTTCTTAAAACCCAGCCCAGCCATTGACTCAGGAGAAGCATGTGCCACCTAAGAGAGCCCAAGCCTGTGTCCAACATCTTCCCCTGCAATCTTAGATCTTCCCTCACCTCTTTCTCACCTACCCCAGCTCTACACCAGGACCAGGCTAAGGCTGGAGCCTTCCTCCTCCTCCTCCCCTGCTTTTCTCCAGCCTCTCCCTCCAGCCCCAGCGCAGACCCAAATGCCAAGTCAAGGAGCCATCCATCACCCCATGCAACTGCTTTGGCCAAGTCCTCCACCACATCACCCTCATCTTCCCTGGGATAAACTAAACAAAATGAGTAAGCCCAGGGATTTGCTGTATCAGGGAAGAGCTGCTTGTTGGGGTATGGCTGATGCCCACGTGCTCCCAGGCAGGGGATGGCCACGGGAGGCAGGACAACCTCACCCACAGCCACGAGCAAAAACCCAGATGTCTCAGCTCTTGCCACCATAGTTTAGGCACAATAAGCCAGAAAAAAAACCCCAAACTTCAAACCTCTTCCAAATAGTCTACTTGGTACTAGTGAGAAAACACTTTGGAGGAAAATGACACTTGTAAAAAGTGTATTTGAAGCGTCTCCGAGGACAGAGGTGATGAAGGATGTGAGGATGCCACAGTCCTCAGAGCTCTGCTCCCATCAGCAGTAAGAGGGAGAAATCTGTGAGGAATAAACAGAATAGATGCAGCTTTCAGAGGGGAAGTGCTGAGGGTGGTTTGGATGGACAACTGGAACACAAAATTGCCTCTCAGGCAAATTATCGGTGCATTAGCGAGGGATAACGGCAGCACCACCCAAACCTGGGAGACAAACCCAGCATCATTCTTCCCAGTAGTGTCACACAGAACAGTGAGACTACACACGGGTCAAACGATGTGTTCAGCCTCCAATTGCTGTTGGAAAAGCTAAAAAAAATAGAAGATCATTAGAGTGGAGTGATGGTAGCAGCTCGGAGCGTCGGACACGGGGCTGTCACACAAAAGGCAGCACCCAGAGCGGTCCCAGCTTGAAATGCTGCATCTTGTGCAAGCTGAAGGGAACAAAACAATAATTACAGCTAAACACAGACTTGGCTGGAAACCAGGAAAGCCCCAGCAGCAAACTGGAGTAGTGATAAGAGCAGGACCAGGGCTGTTTCTACAGAAGAGCTGACACAGTCAGACAAGGGTGCCCGCGAGAATCTTGCCAAGACTATTATGTGGCAAATTATTATCTGAGCCACATACATTATTTTAAATCTTGTTCACAAAAAAAAGAAAGAAAAGCCCTCTATATATTCTACTCGATTTATCATTATTGAATTTCTTAGGAAAGCTGCAGGGCAAAGATTCTGCCAAAAGTTTAATTACATATGGTGCAGCCTGCTGCATTTTTCATATCCTCTGCAGCCAGCACTGGAAAAAGATAAATGGCTTTGAGTAGGGCTTAAACTGCTGGCAAAATATAAAAAACCAATGGGCTCCTTATCAGCATGTGAAATGGCTTTTTATTTTTGGTGATTTCTTAATGAAAACTGTTTGCATTAGCCGTGAGCTCAGCTGTATTGCACCCGCCAACAGACGAAGCCACTATTTACTCTCTGTGCTCCAAACCCCTCTCCACTGCAGCACTTCAGCTCCCGAATACAAACCAAAGTCTGCAGAGCTCTCTGGCTTCTCACATCTGCTTCAGAGCTCTTCTCCTCCTCTGTAATTAGGCTTGGCTTAGCCTTGCCTCTCTCTCCTACAGCTCTCCAACGCTCAACCCGGCTGCTGAGCTGGGGATGGGGTTACTCAACTCCCCCTTCAGCCAAGGCAGCAGCCTGGGCAAACCCTTTTAGGTGGCCTGAGACTTGTTTTGGCCTAAATTCAGCTGCAAAGCTCCCCCTCCAGCCCAGCCCCATGGCACCAGGGGGGAGGATAAGCTGGAGGGTGCCTGGAGAAAATCTGCCCCCAGCAAAGGCACATTCTCTCAGCATCTTACTTCTCCATGCTGGGCCCAAGCCACTCTTGGGAATCTTGAGCCTTTCCTGGCTGAAGATGCTGGAAGCAAAATCATTTACAGCTCCAATACCCTCCTCCACCTTTTCCCCACCAAGTTCCCCATCAAGCCCCTGCAGCAAGACTCTGCCTCACCAAGAAGGGACCTGGCAGCAGCTGAGGAAGGGATCCCCAGGCTCCAAAAGCAACACCAGTGCCTTAAACTTCCAAAGCAGGAGTGAGCGGACTCATTTATAAAATTGATCAGCTCTCATCTCTAAAGTGGGGGAGAAGGGAAGGAGAGACAGTGCCAAGTGTGGCTACACAATAGACTTCCAAGACTCTATGATTAACTGCCACTTGCCAGCTCTTTGTAAAGACTGTTTGGTGTTGATGCACATGGGAACAAGGGGAAGGAAGAAAAGCATCAGCTGCTCTTATTTCAAAAGCCTCAGCCCAGCAACATCTCTGCCTCTCTCCTTTGTTACTACAGGGTCTGTTACAGCTGCCCCTGAGCCCGGGGGACAGCGAAGTCTCGGGACAGAGCAGGAGAGCAGCAGCTGCACACGAGGCCAGCAGCCAGCCCAGCTCCAGCAAACGTGCTGCCAAATTCCTCTTGGCTCCTCTGAGCCCCACACCACTCTCATTACGGCCAGAACCTGCTGCTGGAAACGTGCATTATGCATTATAGCAGCTCTGAGAAAACCAGGAGAGCTGAGCAAGCTCGGTCCGACCCTTCAATCTGGGGGTGGGGGAGGGAAGAAGGAACAATTTGCTAAAGAAAACGATGTCACAAGGAGTTGTCAACCCTTCCTAAGGTACAGAAAACGACTGCAGATTAAATTCTCTCCCCTAATGGCCCACATAAATCAAAATTATGTGGAAAGTTCCTCAGATTCCCAGAGGCGCCGTGCGGAACCCAAGCCCCCTGCAGAAGCGCTCGCCCGTGCTGCCAGCGTGACTCTGTGAATGTCTCTCACTCAGCAAACCCAACCCTCTCCCTGCTCTGCTCGTCTCCATAAACCCTCAATGCTCCATTAACTCCCAGCAGATGTTACAAATGCTTTGTGGAACTTGGGCTTCGTTCCCTTGGCACACGGGTCCCACCGGCGCTTCTGCTCCCCAAAATCCCCCCGGACTCCGCCTCTCGCTGGGACCCAAGGGCATCACTGCCCACATACAACCCAAAGGGCAGCAGAACCACCTCCAGGGGCCCGCAGAGACCCCGGGCAGGGGGGCAGAGGGAGGAGCACCCTGCTACAGAGCATCCCTCCTTCAGCTGAAGGCTTGAGGAGGCCTGGGGGAAGGCAGACAGCACCATTCCCCGGCACTCCCCTCCGCGCGTGGACTGGCACCATCCCCTTCTCAGCCTCTCAGTGCCCTGCA
>NW_008627678.1:0-3033 GCF_000691845.1 Merops nubicus
CCGCCGAGTTGAGCGGACCGTGACATCCTGACACCCTGATCTCTCAGACATTATCTTTCTCTGCCCCCGACAGTGCCTTACAGCAACCTACCTGGAGTTAAAGACCCACAAAGCTGCAGGTAAGAGACTAACATCATGTGTTTGCCTTGAACAGAGAGTTTCAGAAAATCCCACTGGCACCTTCTACTTGCTATTGGACAACCAGACAAAAAACACTACCAAGAACTTGGTTGTATAAATACAATGGGATAGAGGAAAATGAGCAGAAAGGAGGGGTGGGAGTTGGACACTGAGAGTGTTACACAGAAATGAGACGGGACACCGAGGTCAATGACTGGGAGGGAAATAGAGGATAAAGTCCTATCTGGGACCTGGCTGTGGTTCGTCAACCAGCTGTGCTCATAAACCCCTGCCCCTGTAAGGAAAGATGTGGGTTCAAGGCTGAAAACGTTTTAGTAGATGGACAGGAGGGCAAAGTGGAGCATGATTGCGTTTAAATATCTTTGAAGATCTGGCGTTCTGTGCTTAGTGCACCTTCAAGCTGCACTGCCTGTATCTGGTGCTGGCGTGGCCTGGCTCGGCGTGGGCTGTAGCAGGTCTCCTCAGAGGGGCAGTGCTGTGCACACCCGCAGGGTCTGGGCAGGGCTGAGGAGCGTTGTCTGATCTCTGTGTGGCAGAGCTTCCGCAGATGGCACTCGGGAATACACGGCACGGTCCCGGGGGCACTGAGCCTGGGGAGAAGCCTGTGTCCTGCAAAGAGCTCCTTCCATGCAGCACGTCTAGGAAGCATCCTCAAAACATCTCCAGAAAACAGAAGAGCAGGCTCCATTTCACAGGTGGGAGCATGAACCAGGCAATTTCCTTCAAACCCCAAGAATTCAGTGCACAAGAGATGGAAGGAGATGTAAACTCTACTAAGGACACATTTTGCACTCCAGTACAATGTATAAAGGTGCAAACTTGGCTAGAGAAGAAAGAAAATTTTCCAGGAAAGAAAAGATTAGGAATCACGTTGGATATTCGAGTGCAGAAAATTATTATTTCATTTTTTCTATGACTGCAAACTCAGAGGAAAAAGTAAATGTCACAAATTTCAGCATTTCAATGAATGCCAGATACTGCTGACTGAATGAAATTAAGCTGTAAGAAACTGAGTGCTGTGAAGGAGGTTTTACTGACATTCTGTCCCCACTGAATTCTCACTGCTGGAAAATTGTGAGCTCTTGCATCCATGGTGATTGGTCTTTCTTGTGATTTTATAATGCCATGTATGGTAGATGTTACATGACACAGACTGAGTACACACATTTGTTGAAGTATGGACTCAGATTCATACAATCACTTGTGTCAGAGGCACGGCTCATGCAATACACATTTGCAGGGAAGGACCACAGCATTCTCTTCTTTTCCACAAGCTCATGTGCCAAGGGCACAAGGATAACAGAACTGAAAAATACACCAAACGTGCTTAGCAGAGGAGCAAGGAGGAAGATGGAGGAAAAAGAGTTAGCTCTAGAGTTGGGTAGTTCTCCAAGCCTAGGGCAAGCAGTGCCTGAGAAAACACAAAAGCACCTTGAGCAATGGGGAGAGGTGTAATGGTCCTGTGGAAGGTGGAAGTCAAGGTCTCAGGGGGACTGGGGTGGAGAAAGACTGGGGTGCAGACAGATCAATTAGCCAGGCACCAACCACACAGATGTCCTTGAGACACAATGGAGACAAGCTTTCCTCCGCATGCCACTGTCACAAACATGGCAGGGAGCTGTGCTCCCCATCTATGGAAACTCATTCTTAGAGGATGAAATAATGCCCAGAAAAAACAACAACAACAACAAAATAGTTACTTTAAAGTTGTTTTAAAGAGTTTCCCTGTTTTCAAGCCCAGTTTCAAGGGCTTGAACGCCCAGAAAAAACAACAACAACAAAATAGTTACTTTTAAGTTGTTTTAAAGAGTTTCCCTCTTTTCAAGCCCAGTTTCAAGGGCTTGAAAAATGGATTTTAGCTTTGGTCCCTCTGTAATGTGCATTTTTAAAGAGCACTGTGCTGTAGTCTGGAGTACTGGTCACTGTGGAGTCTGCCACAAACTGATCGAGCCCCCTGACAGTGTACACATGGCCTCATGTGAATAGACACCTGGTGCAGGTATCATCTCTCCCCAACCCACCCAACTCTAAGGAGAAAGGGAATTTTTCTCCAGCCACCTCGTGTGTCAAGCTGATGGTCTCTCTGTTTGAGTGTACCAACAGGACAGGTCGGTTTGGTGTGCACATGTGTGATCCCTGGCACTTCATAGACTTACATCAAACCAGCACTGGATTAAAAATCCTAAGTTTTCGTAGGAGCATCATTTAAGCCCTTCTGGCTTATGGTCCTTTTGGACCTCATGTTTTGGTTTCCTGACTCTTCCCAGGAAACATCACCTACAGACATTGTACAGAGGCACTAAGAAATTTTTGCCATTTATGTTATGTCCCACAGACATATAGGCCATATGTTTTTCTGGAAAAGTAGCAACATGTGGATCACATGTGATGTTATGGATCTTCCTGGCTCCTGCTCAATTTATCAATCACCTTTTTCCAGTTTCTCAATGGAAGAATTATGAGAGGTACTACCTGGGTTCATTTAATCTGATTGTTTTAAGTAGAATTCCATATTGAAATGGTGGTTATTGTTTTTTTAAAAATAGTGGCATATTAACAGTGTTTGTTTCAATTAATTTCCTTAATTTCCTTTCCTTTTCATTCATTTTCCAGTGAAATGAAAAGTTCAGAAGTGACTAGTCCCCAAGGAAATACAATTGGTGTCAGGTTGAGACTTGCTGAAATACCAGAAGCATTTGCAAGTCAATGAGGAAGATTTATACTGGGGCCTTCCTCTTCTCTTAGGTCTCTGGGAACATATAGCAATGTGAATCCTGATGTGTTTATTCTCATACCCTATGATTTGGAGGAAATCTGTGTTGGTCATTGGGCTTGCTCCTGCAAGGCACTGAAAACAAGGATGAAAAAGAGCTATGAGCAAATTGTGAGTGT
>NW_008627678.1:3064-10876 GCF_000691845.1 Merops nubicus
CAGGGTTTCACTGAGAGGTAAATTATCTTTACATGGTCATGAATGAAATCTAAATAAGACTTTAAAAAGTGCTGTGCTGGGATGACTTGGCAAAGTTGCAGAAATTCCTTGGCATATTTCAGTGCTGTTGAAGAAATTATTTTTAAGGCTGTCTTTACAGCTTTGCAAGAGGTTCATGACTGAAGAATAATTGTTGAGAAAATGTTGGGATCTGAGAACTCCTGGCTACATTTGTTTCTTAGAGTATAATCTTGGTTATATATAAAATCATATATAAAATCATATATAAAATCATATTCACCTGGGAAATCCTCTGTATCTGAGAATATGCCCCATGCCCTGTTCTCTGGGCACACAAGACCTCTAGGTAACTCCAGCAGTGGGGCCTGATCCCTCTCTAGCAGTGAATATCAAATAGCAGATCCAATCCTTTTGCTAGTTGTCAAGGGTTCACAACACTGCTCTGTGAAGCACAAAGCCCAGTGAGAGGAACGATGGCTTTTCACCCTAGGAATGAGCTTTCAAAGTCAGCGTTGCAGTCCAGTGGTGGATGGATAGGTGGACATCTCAGCTGCATGATTAACCATGGAATGACCCTTGAACAATATGTGAGGGAGAGCAGCTTCCAGGGCTGGAAAGCTGCTCCCTTTCCTGGAAACCAGGTACTCACTCTGTTCTGAACGAAAGACCTGAGAAAAGCCTCTGTCAGTCATACCTTCTTACCATGCCTTTCAGAGGAACAGTGGGCAGGTGCAAACCTACCCAGGCTACGAGGCCACCTGACTTCTTTTATTAAAAGAGTTTACACCACTTAATCTAGAATAATTGCTTTCAATTACATATTGTAATTTCTGGAATCACTCTCAGAGAGATGTACTACCCTGAATCAAATTAATTATGATTCTTCTACTAGAGGCAGATCATCTCTTTTAATAAGAATGTCCTGTCTAATTTTTATATAACAACTGATTCTGGCCCAGCTTGACAAAAGCAGCTTAGAGGCTGCCACCACTTCAATCCTTGACAGAGATACAGAGGCAATGCTCTTGGCACTGTTTTTACAACAACTGGAGATACTCGAGATCTTGTACCCAGTACCTAAGATACATCTGTATGGAGATGTACTTCTCCCCTGTCTGAAGAATACTTAATGGAAATATTATCAGGTTGTGGCTTTGATATTCAATAAAAACAACCCAAATAACATCATGTTCCATAACACCAAGTGACATTACAAATCCACTTGAAGCCTTACTTAATGCTATCAATCCTGCAAATAGGATAAACATTAATCAAATACCCTTTTTATCTGACAAAAGCACTCTGATGCCCAGGGGAATGTTCCTATTTTTAGATACTCTGTATGCCATCTCTCAATCCCTGGTCAAAACAATTTATCTTTTAGATATGTAAGTAATCACTTAACATGTTATATCATTGTTTTAATTTGACAGGCAGAGATAAAGAAAACCCTAGAACCTTGATGTAGGGGTTACATTCATTTATTGCCAGATTAGGTAAAGGAGAATTACAAAAAAATTATTTTATGTAGTTGACATCCCTTATTGCTCAGGACCTCACTGGCCAAGCCTCCAGGCACAGATTGAGGATAATTCCTATAAAAAGCCTGTGCTTGGTGATCCTTTGGTCTTCAGATCCCAGCCTCTCTTTTTATTGTGTTTTCCTTTCCATCTGAAATACTGTTAACAACCAATTAGTTATCTTTAAATGCCTTAATATGGATGAATCCTAAATAAAGTGGTTTCTGCCTGCCATTTAGGTCTTTTACTGAGAAATTTTGCATCGGTAATGCTTTGTCACTTGTTAGTTGCAGTACTGCATATTTTATTTTGTTTCGCCTCACAGTGATTTGCTTACAGTATCCAAATCACAGGATCTGACTGAGCTTACACCATTTTCTATTGGCATGGGGAGAGCAAAAACAACAGTGAGAAAAGGTAAAATGTCACCTGCTTTTAAGCAGCATATAGTCTGCATACACAAAATGACATTATTTTAGCTATATTCAAGCCCACAGCAGTGGCTTTGTCTGATGAATCAAACAAGAGATCACTTTACAACTGAGATATTGGGCAAAGGGAAGAACTCATATTTGATTTTCAGCTACAGAAAGTAAAAACCAGGATTTATACTTCAGCCTTCCACAGCTGAAGTGTTGCCATTGGGGGATTATTGCTCCATTTAGTGAGTGATGGGACACAAACAACTTCTTCCACCATGTTCCTGTCTGGTGCATTAACTCCAGAGAAAGCTTTATAAAGTAAGGGACATTTAACCTGTCTCATGCCCTGCTGTGGCTAGGGACTGCATCACTCTTATTTACCACTGTGGCATTTGTGTAATATGACACATACTTCACACTGAGAATTTAGGTGTTGAGCTCAGGACTAGGGATTCAGTGATGGAACAAGCGGTCCTTTCATAGACTTCACTCACTCATCTTTAAGACTCTTCCATGTTGGTTCATTCCTAGGACTTATCTGATGCAATATTACGTTTTCTTTAGAAATCTTCTGTCTAGCCTTTCAAACCTAAATTGATATGTAGCTATAGCCTTTTACTATCCAGTTTAATTTTCCTTCTAGAAACAATAGTATCCATTTTACACACAGTACATTAATTTCTTCCACGAATAGAAACCAGGTTCTGTTACATATTTCCTCTCTACCAAACTTTGGAATACTATTATGCTGCATTGACGTAGATAAAGAAACTGCAGTACACTGTAAAAAACTTAGGAAAATATCAATCTTATTAAACAAAAGAATACATTAAAGTAGAAACAGAATGTTCAAAAAAGCTTTGCTGGCTATGATTAGTCAAGGTACAACCTCGCACAGTGGATGCTGGTGTAGTTCTACTGGTTTTATGGTTGATTTATTTTGTATGGAGTTATATTACAGAAATAAAAATAGCAGAGTGGCATTTGAAATGGATTCAGCAATTTTGTATTAACCAATTTCTGATATAGAATTACTCTTAACTAAGTCCTTAATTTCTTTTCATTCACTTCTCTTTGGCATAGCTGAATCACTGCCTTTTATTGCACCAGAAGAGGGATCATAAAATAACTTGTAAGAATAATCAGTCTTCTGTCTATGCTGTCACAATTAATCCACTATTAATAAAAATGAGATGCTGAGTTTGCATTTATTATTATTGGTACTATTATGTGGTACATTTTATGTCTGATCTCCAAAGTTCACTTAGTAATTGCAATCTCATCTGAGGTCAGGATAAGACATAGAACTCAGATGACATGCAAATAATTCACGTCTGCCCTTTACTTGATTTTTGAGGTATCTATGATCTCTCTGAATGCTTACAGGAGCTTTTCTCTTGCTATCCATTCTGCTCAGCTTCTGCGTATAATCCATAAGGTCACTCTGTATAGAATGATATATTGATGTAAAAAAGTTTTGTAAGTGGCTTGATACAATAAGCTACCTTCCACAATTCAATGTCTTGTGCATGTCTATGCTGATGCTCCCCAAGCACCTTTCAACTGAAACCTTTTAATAACAGCTTTATAGATCCACTGAGATTAATGATGGGGGAAAAAAACTGTTTTCTTTGACTGTTTTCTTCCTCCTCCTGGGCTGGCTGCAGTACCTGCTTATGAAACACGGACAACAGCAGAATAAGTAACTGGAACTGCCTGACTGTTCCACCCTTCCCCAAGCAATGCAGCTCAGCTGGTCACACCAGGCTAATTATTAAGGTGACTTTTGCAATTAGCCTACAAGGCCCTCGAGGTTTCCCTGCTGCCCTGCTCAGCACAGATTATGTCTCAGCTGGAGCACTTGGGTCCATTCAGGGGCAGTGATGCAGAAACTTAAAAATGGGCTTGAAATGCAGGTCAGGGTCCTGTAAGGGGACAGGAATATTCCCCGTTTCCATCCCATGATGGGCAAGATAAGAAGTAATAAAAGAAACATGGAAGAAGGTCCAGACTGGAGAGCAGAAACCATTTTTTGTGAGATCAGTAGATGAGGAATGACCTACTTGTCCCCTTTGAAGGCAGGAACCTTCCAATCCTACAATTTGCCTTAAAAGCCTGTCTCCCATCACTTGTTGGGTTGTAACTGTTTTGCAGATTTCAAAGTCTGGGAAATATCTCTGGACCTGAGGTTTAGTGAAACTTTCAGTCTGAACAACAACAAAATTTCAGTTTCCACCACTTATCTTGGCTCCATTGCTGACTTGGACTTGAAGGATTTGGTTTGGAAAATTGCAGTCTTGTGGTTCTCAATCATCCAATCCAAACTGGAGGGGCTACTTTAGAAAAACCCAAACCTCTGTTTGTACATAGCTAGCAGACACATTCATATTTTGTGGTTATCAAACAGAAAGACTCTGTGTTCAGGGAATTGAGTTCAGCCTCTAATGGCTCTTGAAAAAATGATTTGGTCAGGTGTTGGAGAAGTTCCTTCTATTGCTACTTTTCATTGTATATGAAACTCTCATAAGATGTCTTTAAATGTCTCACATACAGGTTTTTTTCCCCCTGTAAACTAAATGAGAAAGTGTGGCTACCTCTCCCAGAATTGGTATAGGATCTACCTCAGTCTCTTATCTCTGCTAACTTTAAACACTCTCCTTGAATTTGGAACCTGAGACGAAGCACAAGCCTTTCCCATCTATTTGATGTCAGTCTGCCAGGGTCACTAGATCAGATGCTTTTGTTGCCAAAGTGCTGTACAAAGCTCCAGCACCTTCATCTGCATCATGATGATGCTTTCAGGGGCAGAGGTTCATTCAGTTCCTGTTAGCCTTTCTGAATAGCATCTGCTCCCTGCTGCCATTCACAGAACCAGCACTCAGCTTCTGAACTGGTTTCATGATGAAATGGGCTTTTTTTTCAAACACTCATTTGCAGAACAGTTTAATTCCTCCCCTAGTTAGCTTTAATAACAGTAATTAGCAGATTGGAAGAGCATACCTGATTTCTGCAGTCTCTGCAGCAATTTTCCTGACGATTACTTGAAGGGCAGCGATGCCCCAAGTTTTTTACACGAGTGCAAGAAACATTTGTATAAGAACAGTTACAAAAATCTGACAATGATATCATCATTCAGAGAAACACAAACTGTTATCTCATATTCTTCAAAAGAGATTGATGGATAAATGCTGTGATGATAGCAGAATAAGGGTACTTTCACTTGGTCAGATATGAAAGTGAAATAGTTCCTCCTTTCTTCACGGTTATCTCAGAGCAGGTCATAGCCCAGCATTGGCTGAGGTGAGGCAATGACGTCCATGTGAGGAGACAGAGATACCTGCTGGGCCTGGGCTGCAATCTCAGCAGGATCAAAACACAGAAAATAAACTCTGAGGCAAGAAAGACATGAATGATTTTGGGGACTGCCTTGCATAAAACTTTCCATTCCATCAGACAAGTGAGACCTGTGAAGGAGTAGACAAAGAGAGGAGGGTGTCTGCCACTGGAACCTCTCCCTCAACTGCTGGAGAAGGACTTCTGTCTGAGATCTGATACCATGCAAAACCACCTTTAAAGACCTGCAGGAGGCATGCCACCACTCATCCTGGGTGGTGGGTCCCAGTGGGGCTGCCTGCACACATCTCTAATTTGCCTTGTTACTGCTGAAGGATCTTCTCACTTCTCCAAGACTTCTAACACCAGACAAGGCAGGGATGGCAATGTGACAGGTTTATTTCAGTCAAGCCAAAGGACAGGTAGCTACACTTCAAGCAGGGGGAAAGATTACAGGAGAGAAGGGGAGAATAAAGGAATCCAGCCTCAGATCCTACTTGTGCAGAGACATTCCTCCCTGGTAGCTGCTGAGATCTGCTAAGGGTTTTCTTGGCTTCTGGAGTGTAGAAAGAGTAGTTCAGAAAGTGAGCTCCAGTCACCTCCCTGCATGCTGCTGTTCAGTGTCAAGCCATAAAGGTAGCCTGAGGTCTTAACCCTGAACAAGCACCTTCCTAGCCCCTCCCAGAGTATCTGTAGCTGAGCTCTCTCTTCTTCCTTTTGTCTGTGATAGACTTCCTTTCCCAGCTGTATTTGAATTTCATTTGGTGGTTTCTCCCTGTAATAGGAAGGCAGCCTCAGTGGCTCTGACCTTTTACACGGGACTCCCTGCTCTATTGCCTTCATCTGTCATGTCTCTGAGAAACAGGCTTGGAGGTATAACATGGAAATGTACGGCAGTTCCCTTGTCCTCCCAGGTGACCCCTCAGTTCTAGAAACTTCTTTGGCTGGGATCTTCTTTCTGTTGCAATGAATCACACTTTCTAAGGTGCGTTTATTGTACATACACTGTAGGCAACCCACAGTCCTGCTGAGCTTTATCTCTCCACAGGGACTGAGAGCTACTTCAGTAATGCAGGAGAAGGAGTTGTCCAAACTGTTCACTCCCACACCTGCCCACACACCTCTCACAAAAGGCTCACTGGGAAGTCAGTATTTATTGTGCCATGGGGTATTGGGGAAGCATCTGAAAGTTTTTTCATTACTTTAGTCACTACCTGAGAGCAAAACAGTTTCCTTAATTTAAATAACTATGAAGGGCTCTATTGGTACACTTTCCAAGTGCCTCAAACTCTTTAAAGGGTTTTATCCCCTCCCTGATGCAAAGTCAGATTTTACAGGTGGAAACAGAAGTTGTGTGTGTAAGAAATAAGGAGGCCAACAGCATCTAGAGGTGATCCTCCCTCTCTGCTCAGCACAAGTGAGACATGCTTGGGTGCTGTACCCTGGGCCAGGCCCTCAGTAAAAAGGGACATGACATACTGGAGCAAGTCCAGTAAAGGGCCATAAAGATGATTTAAGAGCCTGGAGTGTCTCTCTGGAACTGGGACTGTCCAGCCTGGAGAAGACAAGGCTTCAGACATCTTACCCATATGTATTAATACCTAATGGAGAAGGAATAAAGAAGATAGAGCCAGGATCTTTTCTGTGGCACTCAGTGACAGGATAAGATGCAAAGGGCACAATTTGAAACACAGGAAATATTTCTTCACTTTGAAAGTTCTCCCAGTTCCCTGAACAGCACAGGGACTGTTTGCTTCTGCATCCCCCTAAGAACAGATATGTTGAAAAAGACAGCTGAAAGCCAGGAACATGTTCTGCTCAGAAAACACAAGGTGAAGAAAAGCCTCCATGTGACCATATGAGGTCCCAAGAAGGGAGATGTCAATCACAGTTTAATGTCTGCTTCAAAGGGATCAGGAAGAGCTGCTCAATAAGGGCACACAGAGCCCTCTGTGAACACAGTGAGAGACATGTGCAAGAAGGACACCGAGGTCCCTCCACCCCTGGTCATTCCTCCTATGCCTGGGAGGCTCTGTACATCAATTACAGAATGCCCCTTCTCGGAAAAAAACTATGTCTCACCAGCAGATTCCTCCTTTCTTCAAAAATTAGGTCACAAAAATTGAATTTCCATAATGCAAGTATGCTCCCTGAAATTACTGACCACCCAGAAATCCTACCTCCATCCCCTGTGCCCACCTCAGACAGGCAGCTCACTGGAAACAGCCTTTACTAATCTTACAAATTCTCAGCCCTTAAACAATCTTACAGGTACAAGTGTAACTGTACAGATTTGATGTAGTTTTAAAATCTGGTTCCATCAACGATAAAGCAACCACTTCCATTCCCAGCAGTCACACAGGGGCATTGAGCAATGCTGACCATCCTAGCCACATCCTCTTCAGAGTTGACATAAGTCTTCTCTGAAGACAATATGATGGGTTATGGGAAGATGTGGTTTGAATATACATGGTTCTCAAGCGGTAGCAAAGTATACTGCATTCACACACATTCCT
>NW_008627678.1:10907-16049 GCF_000691845.1 Merops nubicus
AATCTTCCTAAATCCAAAGTCTTCCTAGTTCTCTCAAAAACTGAATTAAGGAAACTTACAAAAGTTCTCACAAATATGAAGCTGGGAATTAAAGTTCTTATCTCTTTGCATACCAAAAATCAGTGGCTCTATAGCAATATTACTTTTAGGGCACATGATTCTCTTCTCCCTGATATCCCGTCTCTGCTCCATATTTTCTACACTATCTCGCCTTCTCTTCCTCAGGTGATATCTACCTCAGTGCTTTTCTCTCCATCCTATTAAATAGCTTTCCACTTGAGAGATACTGACCTCATTTCCTTCAGCGATGGTGTGATACACAGCTCATCAAACTGTGGCAACTTTTCTCTGCTGTTGCATTCCTGTGAAACTTCCTGCTTCTGCTGCAGATCTGAAGAAGCTTTTGTGTTCCCAGAAACTTGCCTAATTCTGCCTTTTGCATTGGTTGGTCTAAAAAGAGATGGTGTCTTAACTTACAAACCTTGTCTTGAATTAATAATTTTTATATTCTGTATTTTTTAAAGTAATGTTTACATAGGGATTTGCTTTAGGATGCCAGAACAACTGAGTTTGATACTACAGTTTGCAGTGTAGGAGGTGGGTGACACATTTGCATCACCAACATCCTCATTAGGCCAGGTGGATTTACAGTCTCTGCAGCATGGTAACTGCACTGGCATAACATCTCTTCTACTGAAGGACTTACTTAAGAGAAAATATAACTGCATATAACTATGAATTACTTATTCTATAAACAGGAAATGAGGAAAAAGGAACAGGTGGTAATACTCTGGGTATGTGATGCAAATTTTGTCCTTTAATGAAACCAGTCACTTTATGCTTTACCAGTTGGGTTATGGCAAGCCACTATATAAGCTTCCAGGGAGTTGTGACGAAATGAGAAACTTTTGGCATGGATCTGCTCCATTTCAGTCAACAATAAGAGGTGATCAGCGAAAGCACGGTACACAGATTCTGGATAGAAATTGAAATCCCAATAAAAATGTAGTGAAAACGGTAAATGTGGTTGAAAATCACAAATAACATGCTAGAATCTTCTCCACCACATTCATTTGATCATATTCTCCATTTTCGCTCATTTTCTGAATGAGTGAAATGTTACACATTCTTTTGCCACAGCTGAGAAGTTATTTAATCAGACTCCTTTACAGCTTTTGCGGTAAAAGAACTGAAACCGGCAAGATAGGAAAAGAGTAGGCTTGTCTATTGGCCCAGCCTTGCTCTGCTGAACTCTCTGGTTGTTAACCCAGCACCATCTCATAACCACAGACTAAATTGCTAGGTCTATTGGAACAGCTTGTTCTGGGACCTTGCTGCAAAGCAATATGAATTCAGGAAATCTCTCCCCACTGTCACTCTGAAAATCACCCTAGCGTGTGCTGTACATTCCTTTTTTCCAGCATTGAAATGCTCTTAATTAGCATGGTCCAATTTGGTAGCCACTGACTGCTGAAAATGCTTCATGGCATCACCTGCTCCATCTCAGTATGTCCCTTAGGGTGATATTTGCAGCAGCAGCTCATATCCAGGCTCAGAGA
The DNA here is from genome assembly GCF_000691845.1 of Merops nubicus. NCBI lineage: Eukaryota > Metazoa > Chordata > Aves > Coraciiformes > Meropidae > Merops > Merops nubicus. The sequence goes on from NW_008627678.1 coordinate 12,467, forward strand.
AGCATGTGCAGCCCTCTTGATGAGGGTGAGCTGATGAGGTCCTTACCTCAGGTGCTGCAGTGAGGGGTTGTAGGGTGCATCCAAGCAGCTGACTGTTCTGTTTCTGCTCTGCCTCGCAGTGCCTGCACCACCATACCCCAGTGCAAATGGAGCATTTGGCGTTGGTCCCGCCTTGATGTCTCTGTAGTGATGTTCCTACATGCCACCCACTGCTTCAGAACTGCGCCTGATGATCCTGGATGGGGGAAATTGCTCCAGAGCTGCAAACAGACCAGATCAGTTTAGAAGTTTAGAGAAACCTTTTTTCCTTTTTTTTTTTTTTTTTTTTTAAAGATGGGTTTGTTGTTTTGTATTGTGTTTTTTTGTTTGTGGTTTACTTTTTTTTTTTTTTTGTCCTCAGTCCTCATCTTGAGTCCTGCACACCAAAAGTCTGAAAATGTGAAATACTGAAGCTCCTAGCAGGTTTTTTATAATGAAGCATTTGATCACAGTGTTTTAGGAGCTCTGCTCTGATGGTGGGTCTCACCATGAGAGCTTTGCTCAGCAAGTGACTTTCAACTGCACACATGCTGTTCGGAGCCACACTCAGCTTGCTTCCCTTTCGATGAGGTATGTGGTAGCAAGTAAAACCAACCCACAAGAAATGCTGTGTAAAACAGCATTCCTTTATGCTTTATGACCCTGGGATGGAAGGTATTTTGGTGGATTAAAAAAAGGATGCATTAAAATATGCGTTCACAGTCATGCATATTCATAAATCAAGAGCCTGGTGAAAGCTCTGAGTTAATGTAATTTTGAATAGTCCAATCAAAGAGCTCTCATGTATGAAATACTTGATAGCTGCCCCATGTTAAAATAACATTCTTCACAAATTTGCCTTGCCTCCTCAAAAGTACTGACAAAATAATACAGGGATCATAATTTATTTAATTCAGTTTCAAGAGAAACTGCCAGTGGTTTTGAATCAACTGTAGCCTGTGAAAATCTTGCATGAAGACCTGCAAAAAGTACTGAAATGCCATTGGACCCAGAGAGCTGAGAAGAGAGCAGATCATGCATGGGTGGGCTAGTGCTGTCAGATGCTGAGCCTGATCAGTGCTGAGGAGCCTCGGCAGCATCAGGGCTTATCCTCCATCACACATCTCACAGGGCACCTCGGTCCAGTGGGTAAGTCTGCTACCATCATGCTCAAGCTGTTCTGAAACACAGAGGTAATAGGACCAACTGCAAAAATTGGAGCTGGTTTCTCCTCTGTGGGCTAGGATGCACAGCAGCTGGTTTCCAGATCTGGATTTGATTTGTGCTGCCAAACCATCTTATAAAATGCACTTTCTGTATCTCATTTTCACTTATTTCCGAGCAGGGTGCATTTTCCAGGTCCCAAGGACTGCAGACATATGATCCATCTGCTTCTATCCTTCAATTTACAGCCAGTAACTGAAAAAAGTGACTTATACAGTCTCAGTGAATAGCATGCTGTAGGTACTTTGCACCACACAAAGCAACAATGCGCACGGTTATGTGTCTACTTTTCATTACTGGTGGAAGATGACCTTGTTCCACTGGTATATGTCTATGAAAGAAGAACCCACAAGGTTGTTTTCTTCCAATGAATTACTTGTCTGATCTTGCAGTGCTTGGAGTGGGTGGCACAGAGGAAAAGAAGGAAGGGGATTGCTGAACACTCGGTAATGGTGAATGTTTAATTTTAGAATTGAGTCAAAGCTGATTTGGAAACCTTGTTGTTTTTCAATCAGGTACTGCAGAGAAAGCCTTGTACCCTTGAGGCATTTAAAGGAGAGGTCTGGAAGTCAGAAATGATCCAAGGGTAGTTAGCAGGTAGTATTTGTATCACACACTGTGTTTGTCCTTCAGCCCTGTTGGATCGGGCCAATTAACGGAACAAGGCATGATCAGTAGGACCTGAGAAATATTACAGCTTTTCCAAGACCAAACTCAAATAGTGAAATGATATTTTTCTGCCTGGACGTCAGTTCCCCAGCCTGTCTGGGAAGTCTGCAGGATCCTCATGGTGACTCACATGGAGCTTCCTCACAGGGGGAGCAAAATGAATGGGAGTAAAGTCAGATTCGAATCTGTCCCTTTTTGTGAAAATACTGAAATGCGACAGCAGCACTCAGTGTTTATTTTTGTGTGCAGCAAGATAGTTTTCTTGCCATGAATAAATTAACATATTTGAATGTTAACCAAGCGGAACAACCTTTCAGGCAGATGTCAGACCTTTTTTCATTCTGTTCCTAAAAAGGATTTGTGCCTGGAATAAGCAGTGGAGTCTGTAGGGCCCAACATGTGCAAAGGCCCCAGGGAATTCAGTCAGCACCCCAGCAACATCAGGTGCTAGTGATTTACAAGTGCAGGTTCCCTTTTGGGGTCCAATGGGAAGAACAACTTGGATAACCTCACACCTGCTGGGGAATAATCTGCCTGATGTAGTAAGGCAAGGAGGCTTTCAGCTGCACATGATCTTGCAGTCTGGAGCATGTTTGTGGTACAGACCCCCAGGCATTGGTGCAAGAACTCAGCCTGGACTGTGCCTCTCATACAGCTCTGCACAACACTGACACCGTCCCTGCCACCTGCTGCTGGGTGGACATCTGGCTTCGATGGCTCATGGTACTACCCATTACAGCAACTTCAAGTTCTTGCCAGTCTATGCTTCCCTGTCCCCAAACCCAGCTGACTTCCCAGATGATGTCACCTAGGTTCTTAAACAAGTCAAAGTCTGGCCACTGGAAATTTAAGGTAGCAGATCTGCTGACGCCCCTCCTTACTTCTCTGAGAATTAAGAACTCGATCATTTTGTGATTGTTATGTCCAAGATGGCCTCCAACCAACACATCACCCACAAGTCCTTCTCTTTAGAAACACCAGCTCCAGCAAGGCACCTTTTGTAGTCAGCTTACTTACCAGCTACATCAGGAATTTTTCTTCCGCACATGACCGGAACCCTTCTGAAGGGTTTAAAGACATCCAGGGCAGCACTCCAGTTGTGTTGAGTCATCCCACCACGTTTCGATAACAGCAACTATGTCATAGTTCTCTTCCTGCACAATGGCTTCCAGGTCCCCCTGTTTGTTGCCCATGCTGCTGCACTGGTATAGATGCACTTCAGATGGGTTACTGATCCTGCCGCCTTTTGGTGGGGAGAAGTCTTAGCCCCCACATGATCATTTTTGGAGGATTCTGTGGCTTCTGATGCATTAACCCTTGAATCTTTGTTGCGATATAGATCTCCATCTTCTTCCTTCACTGAAAGGACAGACTAAAGGACCTTGCTAGCAGAAGATCCTTCAAACATAAGCATGTTGCCCCCAGGCTTTTCTCTGTTGAGTCTGGTTTTGTCCCTTTCCCCCTTGAAATCTATCTTAAAGCTCTTCCAATGAGCCCCACTAACTCTTGCACCAGGATCCTTTTCTCCCTTTGTGACAGGCGTACCCCATCTCTTGCAAGTAGTCCTGGCATCATGTAAACTGACCCATGATCAAAACATTCTGACAGTAACACCAGGCTTGGAGACACATACTAATTTGTTACATCTTCCTGTTACTTTCCTCATCTTTCC
>NW_008627678.1:16125-78813 GCF_000691845.1 Merops nubicus
GGATAGAGAAGAACACTACCTGTGCTTTGGACACCTTAACCAGTTGTCCCAGGGCCCTGATGCCTCCCTCTGATTGTACTCAGACATCTAGTCACAACTTCATCGCTGCCCCCTTGAAAAAGCAATAATAGTGTCATGGTTTAGCCTCAGCTGGCGGCTAAACCCCACCAGCCCCTGCCCACTGCTCCCCACCACTGCATGTTAGGGGAGGAAAAGAAAACAGCCCATGAGTTGAAATGTGGACAGTTTAACAGAATACAAAGAGAAACAAAAATAATAATGATAATACTAGTGAAAGGACATAAAATGAGAGGTGTTAAACCACTTACCCAAGACATAAGCTTTCCCTGCTCTAGCCATATGCTAAACCCACCCCTGGAAAACAAACACTGCCTCTGTGGGCCAGCCCCTCCCCTTATACAGAGGGCATGACATCAGTATGGTACCAAGTACCCCATTGGCTGGTTTGGTTGTTTATCCCAGCTGTGGCCCTGCCCAAGTGCAGCCTCTCCCATCTGCAGCCACTTGTGGATATTAATCCCATCCTGGCCAAGCCCAGGACAAATGGGTAGTAATCTGAGGGCTGTACCAGAGTACAGAGTTTTCACCCCGTGCCTTTAGCCCGCATCCCAGGGAGGCAGCAGACTTCCCTGAGAAGCGGCTCTGGTCTGCATATTGGCCCTGCCGTTCCCTTCAGGACTCCTGTTCCCTTCCTATGACAATGACCCATCTTTTTGATTTTGTGGAATCAGTTTTGAGGCCAGGAGCTGGCTTAAAACAACAACAACCCAAACAAAAAATAACAAAGCTGCACAAGCATCCCTTCACTTTTCAGGCTGAAAAGCCTTTCATGTCCAAAACTCCAACAATTGGATGAACTAATAAGTTATTTCTTAAGCACATGCATTGGCCCTGCACTCCAAAGTCTGTCCTGATGGTTAGTGAGTATAACCAGTGAGAGGTGTTGACCAAGGACTACGCAGACAACACTGGAGAAGGCAGATACTCAACTCTGTTAAGAGTGAACCATGCACCTGGGATGGAAAATCGCAGTGCTTGAATTTGAAACCTATCCTCCATGTTTTCATGTTTTCCACATTCAGTCCATAAGTGCGTGTCACAGTAGCTACTCCAGCTCCTTATGCCAAGAACAGGAAGACCTGGCCCTGATACATCAAAATCCATCTGTGCACCCAGGGATGTGATAGAGCCTTCTTTGTGGTCACAGATGCTGATGGGACATCTGAATGATCTATACCCCACCAGGAATCAGTCAAAACAGAGCCTGGGACATGCAAAACACTTCCAAATAAAGATGCTGAACAAGGAGAAATGTGTGAACTGAGCAGAACAAGATGACACTCACATCCTTTGATTAATGACTTGCTCTTGTTATTACTGTTTGTTGAATATGTTGACTTCTCTGTATGATATTCACTGCAGTTGTGTTCCAAGGCGCTAAAATAGCCTTTGAAGCTGCTGTAGTGGAGCACTTCTACACAAGCTGTTGACATTCATCTGCACTGTGGGTACCACCTCTGGAGAGCTGTTGGTCAATGGCAAAGCTGCTCTCTTGGGTGGAGCTGTTCACACACCAAGAGCCAAGAACATAATGATGGTGTCAAGAGGCCACAGGCTTTTGAAAAGTGCTTTGCTTGGTGCTTTGGTGAGGTTTTATTGCAATGGCTAATTAAAATTTCATCACATAAATCAAACGTAGCCAAGGTTTATTTGCTGTACAGTCATATTGACATGTCAATGCTTTGTCAGTATATCAGAACTTTATACTTTTTTCTGCAGAGGAGTAACTATTGCTTATCTGTCAGGAAAGAGAAACATCACTAACAAATAAGTAAACAAAAAAATAAATCTTTGTCTCTCATGACACACCAACAGCCTTGGGAGCTGCTTTTGTATTTGGCTCTTTTTCCTGAAATCTAGTGTGGAATTTTCAGTGCAGAGCTAAATGGCATGGACCAACATGCTACAGGCATGACAAACCTGTCTGGATTTCCTTGTGTCTGAAATCTGTCCCTTAACCCAGGAGGGGGTTGCAGCTGCAGCCACTGCTCATGGGTGCAAGGTGCTTTAGTCAAGGATGAAGGTTTGAGATGCAGGGCTTCCAAATGAGGCAGCTGGACTGGCTGTAGCCACTTAGGCTGCAGGTAGCACAAGTGGGTAAAGGAATCCCTCTGAGTTGTGGTACCCCAGGGTAGCTGACTGCCCTGGTTCAGGGACTGAGGGTACACAGAAACCTTCTGGATAAGAATTGGAGAGAATCACAAAGAGCTAGAGTAAAAGGAAACCACTGGAGGAAGATGATGGCAGTGTAACTATACTATTCAACCATCCCACCTAGCAATGTAGACATCTTGAAGAGTTCTTGGTCTGTATTTATAATATATTTTTATATATATTACAGTATTTCCCAATATCCAATGACTCTCTGTTTGGCTTACTAATGGATGCCCAATTTCAGTACATGCCTTTCCTCAAAAACATTTGAGGAAGAAGTCTTAGAGCACCTGCAGATATCACCTGCAGATCTCCATGGTCTCAGCGTGTGAATGGCAAAGGGAAATGCAGGTTGGGGCTGCACATGGAAATTTGAGATAATTTTCTTCCCCTCTGCCAGCCTCTCCTTCACTCTAGCCTCTGAGCCAGCAGTTGCATGCAGTGGACTTGCTGCTTTCTGCCTTGCTTACTGGCAGGAGCCAGTTGCTTGCAAAAAGAGTAGCAGCAAAAGGGGGAGGCATTGCTGTAACGGTGTCCTCCTGCACCAGCAGGTCAAGCACAGCCCTTTTGAGAAGCTGCGACATGAAAAATGTTCTGTGCTGTGGTGAGCAGGTAACTCTGAAAGAGCGGGGTGTTGGAATTAGCCCATTAATTAACAGTCAGTGTCATCAGAGAGAGTTCAGCCAGGGCCACTGTTTGGTCAGTGGGAGAGAGGAAACAGCCAGAGATCTTTATAGTTTGCTCTTAAAGTGGCCTCCGTTACCACTGCAGACTCCTGGAGCTATGGCAGAAGCATCCAGTAAGCAGATGCATAGTTTCTGCTAATTAACGTAGCACTGATTAGTCTACATACCTGCTTGAAGAAATTATTAAAAGAGTTGCAGCCTGGATGATCTTTATCAATTATCCTTTCTCCATCAGATATATGTGAAAAGTTGTTATTTGTTTGCTTTTGAGATGGAGACTTAATTAGAAAGTGGACTAAAGAGCTGGTAGTCTTATACCAAATATCTGAGAGCCTGGAACCAGATCTTGGGTTGAGTTTTTTCCCCCACTCACAAATAGCTGATAGAAAATGTCTAACCTAGTCTGAAAGGAGACAGCACTCTGCACTTCATAGCTGAAGGCAAACATGCTATTCAGTCAAGCTCATAAACACCCCTTTTGGAGATCACATCCAACACAAAGAGCAATGAGGAGCTTCTCCTGGCACTCAAAAGCCATTTCTGTGACAAATATGTGCACGAAACAAATTCTTATATTACTTCACCAGAGGATTTGTTTCTTCCAAATGTAAAGGTCATTTTAAGGTAGTCTTTAGCTACTATGAGACCAGTCAGGTATCATGCAGTTTGCAGGCTGGGATTGAGGTGCAGAATATTCTGCAGAGAGCAGAGCAGGAGAGACCCTGCAGACCCCCTGCCCCTGCCCCTGCTGGCTTCACAACCCTGATTGAATGACCTACCCAACAAACACCTCAGAAGCAGCCACAACTGCAATGTTATAAGATATTTCTGTGGAATATCTTATATTCTGTGGAATATCTTAGATATGGCTTTGTGGAACACTTCAGTGCACTGAGATGGAGATTTGAGTTCTAATATTCCATGTACGATGGACCTGGTTGTTTCTTACCTATATGGACAGTAGAGTGATGGTAGTTAAACGAACAGCCTCTAGGGTACCTTTAGGTGAGGAATAAGATTCAAAGGTCTGGCCAAAGCCATCCTTTTTCTGAATGTCCTTAATATATCCTCAGCAGCAGTGACCACCTTTCTTTGTGCTGAAACCGGACTGGAAGTGGAGGACAGCTTGCATGGACTGCAGGGTGTCAGGTCTGGCTTGAGATGGTTGAACACATGTGGTGTAAAAAGGGAGAACTCTAGGGGGTAGGTGTAATGGTATAGGGAGACCTCCAGGTGTTAAAGCTTCAGATAAACCAGCCTCTCTGGAGCTATGATCACATGAACATCAACCACAGTGCCTTCAAACCTTTCTTGAGTAAGAAAGCAATCTCTTTACAGGTAAAATCTCTTCTGTTTCTCTAAAAGCTTACCTTTGAAGAAAGTTTGGGAAAAAAAATCCCAATAACCCACAATAAAACAAACCCCCACACTAAATGAAAAATACATAACTCCCCAAAATCAGGAGATCCAGGCTTTTTCATATTGGACTTAAAAACCAAGAAGAATTAAATCTGCCAAGAGGCACAGAGTTGCTGAGTTTGTTGTTTATTTGTTTGCAACCATGGCTGGGCAACCATGGCTGCTGGTTGATGCATTTGAAAGAGCTGTGGTTCAGCATGAGCAGCTGGGGTCCCACAGCAAATTAAATGCTGACTGCTGCAGTGGCTTGCTAAAGAGTTGGAGCAGTCAGCAATCGTGTGAATTTCCATCACACCCTCAAAAATGGAAGGAGCTGCGTAAATGATAGCCAGCAAACCTTCCTTCTTCTGCACAAACAAATTAGCACATCTCTGATGAGAAGCACAGTGTGTGAGTTGCTGAAGTTGCTCCAGTGTGAAAAGGATTTTCTGATGCTCCCCTGCTTCTCCTTCATGTCCTGCTCTTCCAGAGTATGAACAATGCAAGGCCAATATGCCAGGCAGGGCTGGCACGGCTTGTCAGAGCCTGCCAGCACCTCTCATGGTGGCTGCAGAGGCTCTCCTGAGTCTTCTGCTTTGTACTGGTGTGGGAGGAGAGGTGAGCACACGCTATGCTCAGAGCACAATGGCTCCCAGAACAGGACCTGGAAACATCTGTCCATCAGCCAAAAGACTGGCTTTTTTTTTTTTTTTTTTCTGATTGGCTTTGGCTGCCAGGTTGTCAGAAGAGCCCCCCAACCCCAAGCCCCTTTATTCTGGGAGGGAGGCAGGTACACTGCCTCATTCACAGCAGAAGCAAATCAGCCCTTTGCCAAGGTCACATGGAGACAGGAGAGGGATGTACCTGCTGCCAGGGGTCTGTGCCAGCACCAAGGGAAAGGAAGGAGAACAGATCTCCAGGGCAGGTCTCTGGAGAGAATGCTAAGCTGCAGATGTGAGTGTTCCCCATCTGGACAACCCATGTGCCAGCCTGGTCCTGCACACTGCCAGGATGCCACCTCACTGTATGCAATGTAGGCTAACTGCACAGAGACTGGCAGGGGCCTGGTGAGCTTTGCAGAAACGACTTTGGGGTGAAGGGAAGTGTGTCCTGCCTGGCACGGCACAAGCCTAGGCTTTGAAACCTCATCCTCCAGCACAGATTATGGCTTTCACTTTGTAAAAGCCAGGGCTGCTTGGGAGGCTGCAGATGTCCTGAGTCTGCTGCTCAGCATCAGTGGAGGCTTGATGGGAACTTGGGCTACAGGAAAATCAAAAGCTGCTTTTCTCTGTCTTGCTCAATGGGCAGGGAGAGTGAATTAGAAATTATATTTTTTTTTCCCCAATCCCTTTTTATTCTGTGATGGTTTATGCTCCCTAGTCGTGGTGGCAGTGGAGGGAAGCCTATGCTTGAGTTTTCCTGAGGGTTTTGTGATGGGCTGGGACTTTATGAGGAGGAAATAGCTGGTAATGGGTGCTGCACAGTGTCCATCCTTAACTCCCAGTGAGTCTGGTGACCATTTCACACCACCGGGTTTTCCAGATGAGCACACACAAGCAACTGGGCTGAGGTAGCTTTTGCTTACACTGGTGAAGAGGTTTTTTTTATAGCAGACTTATGTAGCAGGAGTCAGGAACAGCAAGTGTATCCTTTGGGACATGCTACACTTGAAGTGTGAGACGAGGTGACATTTTCTTTTTTGTTCTAACGAACTATATGCGAATGCAAAATTGTCAAAAGAGGTCAGTACCCACAAGGCTCATCTTTTACTGACATGTACCTGGTCATCATGCAGCCAAATCACTGATAAGGGCACTTTTCTGTTCTTAGACTAGTAAATCAGGCAAGATTGCAGCGACCTCCACTGTGGTAGATACTGGTTACCGGTAACTCTGCTTTTAGGGGCAAAGCTCAGAACTTCTGCTGCTTCTTAAATGTTTCGTGCTCTTGCATGCCTGTAGTATTACCATTCCACTGTCTGTTCCTGAACTGAGCCAACAGAAACAACAGAGGTATAAATGAATAGATAATTTGCTCAAGGACTCACAACACAATGATTTGTTGGTGCATTTTTTTCAACATTGTAAACTTTCATGGGAGACCCTGACAGCAAAGAACTGATGGTGATTTTCTATTGCTTCCCTCCTGCTCTGTTAAGGTGAGTAGTTTCACGTATCTGCTCTGTGATGGCAGCAATGCTTCTTCCTTCTGACTCATAAAATAATAATGGTTTACAAAGATTTCATTTAATGTCCCCATTAGTATTCCTGGAGTTAAGATTTTTTTTTTTTTCTGCTGAGAAACATTCTTCTTCTAAAAGTTCATATTGTATCTTCATTAGGTTCTGCTTTGGTTTTCCTCCTTAAAAGTAGACTTTCCATTGCCTTTCATCAGATGTTCTCCAGCTGTGACACCAGAACAAGGCAAAGGTCCATCTTCCCCTGTTGCCCCATCTCTACCACTGTGTTGCTGGACATCTGCTGGTAGCATTTATAAGCCTGTACAACTTATTCTGATGCAAAGTTTTGCATAGTGATTGAAAATGAAGCACATCCACCTACAACAATGGCCACATGCCTGGGTGACAACAGGCCGCTATTTACTCTGTGACCTGATGTGTCCTGTTTAAAGCAGCAAGGCTTTGACACCAATGCATGTTTCCAGGCTAGAGATGGATTCAGCCTAGTCAACACAACCCTTTGACATGTCTGCAACCAGTCACCCATCTTGATGTGCTCATAGGTCAAACCAGCTACAACAGGAGCCTAGAACAGATCAATGCCAGACATCCTCCACAGCACTAAATCATGGGACTCTGTTCCTTGAATGCCTTCGGGAGGTGAGTTTGTGTCTCCAAATCTGACCCAGGGTACCTGAAATTTGGCATTGACAAATTAATACACCTAAAATTGAGTCTGTTCATCATCAACAGTTTGGGAATAGGTCTCTCCATCTTTCAGATTTGTCTCCCAAAACGGTAATATCTGCTTCCACCTGAGAAGATTTTTTTGGATGAAAAAAGCAGTGTTTATTGTTGCAAGTCAAATGTCTCAAAACAGGATGTACCTTTTTAGATCAGCAGTGGTAGGCTATTATTTCAAAATATTTGGGGGATTCCTGGCGAGCCTTCCCATTCCAAGACTACAATCTTACATCCACGGATCTTGTTTTGCCACTGGTATCACTCAGCTATTTAATGAGCTATTTGTGGTCAGAAACCAGTTGATAAAACTCCAAGTTGTACCAGCTGGCCTCAAAACTGAGCCAGCACAATTGCAGACCAATGTTGAGATAACTGCTCAGGATAGAGATCTCTTCTTTTTGTGTAAAATAAGATAGAAGCCCTTGACTATAACAATTTGTGGTATAAACCTCACTTCCTATCAACCACAAAGCTCATGTCACCATAAACTCACTCAAGATGCAGAACGATAACATCTGGCATCTGTATGAGTAGCCCAGCTTTGAGTGTTGCTCTATTTTGTCTTTTTTAATACTTACTGGCAGCCCTACCTTTCCAGCTACTTTGCAGCCATCTGGAAGATTATCAAAAGGAATTTGATTTAGCTTTGTCCCATAAGACAATGCTATCCAGCTCAGGCTACATGTGTTGAGTGTAGTGATAGGCAGTTTAAGGGTTGTAGAGGAGTTAGCTTGCTTGCTTTTTGGCTGCATGATCCCTTTTCAGTCCAAGCTTCAGGGCTACACGGGGGTAAGAGGACCTCAGTGTTCAGCAAAACAGGGGGCTCAGGAATGGCTGTGCTGCAGAACATTGAAGACCCAGGGACAGCAGGGGTAAAAGAGATTGGAATTTGTGCTGCAAGTGATGAAAGGGGACAGGGTCTTTGCAAGGTCCCTGCTCATCCAGACTCAGACTAGGATTGAGAGGGGGATGTAAGTTCTGCCATCTTGCTCTAACAGTGCTGCTGCCACTGTGTGCTTGCTGCTGGGGTTGGGAGCCAAGGCTTGGTCCTGGAGCCATGCAAGAGAACCCTCTGGCAATGGCAGGGCACTCAAGCCACAGTCCAGGGCTTCATGCACTCCATGGCAGCAGGATCAGACTAGCAGAGTAAGAACAGTGGACACAGCAGCTGCCATGCAGGATGCAACCTACTGCCCATCAGGAAAAAAATATCAGAACCATTGCCTTTATGCCTGTCACGACATACTCCAGTTGTCATGATTCATCTCCCGCTTTTTGCACAAAAATAATTTCATTTGCTCTTATTGGAACTTTTAAATTGCAATTCCAAAATTCATGGCATGGTGAGATATATTAGGGAAAATAATATTTCCTTTTCCTTTTCATACAGGTTCAATTGCAAAGTACCACAAAAGTGAAGAATAAGTGGTTTCAGGGGAACGCATCACACAACATTGTGCAAGTAGAAACTGCACCAGATTAGGGCCCAGTGCAGAGGGGTGAGATGGAAAGGGACTCAGTGGTGCTCTGCACCTTTCCACATCACTATCTTCCACTGCTATATTTAACACGTAATTGTGTTCTTATTTCTTGGTCATATTAAATATACGTCTAAAGGAAAAGAACCCAATGGTAAAACTCACATTGTAATGTAAAGATAACACTCACTAATTGTAATGTAATTACTCACATATCTAAATAACTTGGTTCTATTTCCTTTGCAGTTAGAACATGACATTTAGAAGAAATACTAGGAATTACAATCAGCTAGATGGGGTGGGGGTGGGATGCTCTAAGCCTGCTTTTAGCCCTCTGCCTCTATCATCAGCAGAATGAGGAAGGGGCACTTCTAAAGCAATTCATCCCATCCAAAATAAGCCTCTAAAATACTTCTTAAAAATAAAATATTTACTCTGTCGAAGTTTCACTGACAAAAAGTTTTACCTGTGTTGTAGCCTCAAGGCAAACACAGAGGCTCATTGCACAGCCTTAACAACCCAGGTACAAGCAGTACTACAGGAGCTTCCCATAGAAGTGGCCTCCAAGAATGCTACAGATGTTCACAACTCTCCTGCATCCACAGCTTTCTGGAGTTATCAGCATTTCAAGGATTTATTTTTCTTGCCTTCCGATAGTTTAAAATTTGCAAAAGGTGCTTACAATTTTTCTGAGCAGAGCATGATGGAAAGCATTTTCTCAAAGGTCACCTTTGTAAAATGTCCAACCATGGATGAGACTCAAGGAGATTTCTATAGCTGCTTCAAATTCATAATCACTCCCTTTGGGGCCAAGGTGGGTTATAAAGATATCAAGCCTTGCCTTGTATGTAATACAGGCTGCAGATTTTCTTCTGTATTCTTAAGTAGGATGATTTTCATATTGACAACAGTGTAATGTTTTGTTCCTTGTTTTCTTTAATACTCCATGACCTATTTCACTCTGCAGCCTCTCTATATCCCATTTGTCCTTCTCTCTGCTAGTCAAGCAGCAGGATTCTCCTTGGTACCTCTCCTTAACAAGGATCATTTGCTACTGCAGTGCCTGTGACTGAGTCTTCGTCCTCCTGATCCCCCTCCTCCAGAGATCCCCAGCACTTTAAGGTGAAAAGAATTCTTTCTACCTCTGCTTCTACCTCCCCCTGTCACCAACACTTACCTCATTTGTAAGCGTGATACGTCTTTACAGAGCCAGAGCTCATCACAGGATGAATTCTGCACATGACATCAAATGAGATAATTTAACCTCAGATTTTTTTTAATCGATCTTTTATTTCAAAATAATTGTGCCATTATAGGTCACTAGAAAACAGTTCAAATAATTAATTACAAACTGAACTATACATTTATATTTCTGTATAGATTTTGCTCTTAATATTTAATCATTTGTCTGTAATAATAAATGATCAACAAATCAGTTTCTGCATAGCATTAAGGAATTTACTTTCAAGCTCAATTTTAGTGCGGAATCAAACTTCCATTGTCTCTAAAGCTGAAGCAGTATGTTAATGATAATATACATTAAGGCTGGGTCTGAATAAGAAGCCAAAGATGATGTTAAAATTTTCTAAGTGAGCTCCAGTTTCTAATAGTTATGGTTTATTTTACAAGGAATGAGATGTGCTTCAGGTTGTTTAATTCTGTATTCCTGACTTTTATTTTTAACTGAAGTGTTTGTATATGACTGGTTACAATGCGAGTCATAACCTATGCTCCTCCCACAACTATCCTTCGACTGATTGCACCTGGCAGCGTGTAGATGAAGAGCACCAGGAAGACAACGAGAATAAGCAGAATTATCCCAATAATGATGTACTTCTTGTAATTTCTCCAGATCAGGTGATACAAACACTTGAAAGGATTTACAAACCAAGAGAAGGACGTGTCTGGTCGGCTACAGAGGAAGAAAGAAAAGAGAAAAACATTCGTAAAGGCAGATTCAACTATATCCAAAGCTACCCCACTGCAAAATATATAATTGAGTATAAAGAAGGCCTTTAACTCCTGGGAACCCACTGAAGAGTTTAGAGAGAACTTCCATGAGCTTCACATACTATTGGGTGACTCTTCTTCCATCTGATGCTGAGCCAAAGAACCACACACTATTCAGAGTGAAATTTCAGTTCACACTTCATAACTACTCCAATTTAAGGCAAGAGGTTCAAAATTACAGACAAAATGATGATAAATCCTAAAGAAGAAATGCAGACATCTTGAACTTGAGTACAAATGCTTTCTAATCATTGTAAGGAATTTAGCACTGCAAAAGGAGTAATGAGCCACTACAAAAAATCTGACTTCTCAATGACAGTCATGGTGCCATAACAGTCAGAGTCAGCTCAGGTTTGACTTATGGACCAAAATGACATTTTCAGAAGAAAATTTAAAACAGGCCTCCTGAAAGCAGGAGATAAGATGAAATTCAAAATCTAGGTAGTTTGCCTGGGTACATAAAGAAGAGCAAACTTCTCATAGTGAAGAATTTCTGCACTGCACAATCCTAAATTTTTTCCAAATGTTGTCGTATGTTACATTAACCCCCATAACCAGGAATTTCTTCACACTGTACAGCAAAGCTGGCTGCATACAGAGAGGAAAACAGTGTTTTCCTTAGGAAAAATGTTGGAGCAGTCTTTCCTCTGGCATGTCACCCAACTTACGAGGTCACTATGCCTCTAACATCAATATAGCCCTAGCCCTGCAACAAGATGAGGCAACATCTGTTAGCTTTGTATGGTGGGATGAGCATGGTGGTGTGGAAAAGCATTGACAACTGCAAAACTGGGTGCAGGCTGTCTTTCTTGTCCAATACCACTGCAATTGTGCAGATAGTGCAGCAGTAAGTAGATTCAAATTAAGACTGAAGGTCACAAAAAGCAATGGCCATGTCTCACTCCAGAAAGCTGTTTAAAGAATTTAAGCAATGTCTTAGTCATCTGGAGAATTCAGCATTCAGCATGTGGAAGCGAATGCTAATGTGACAGAAAGTCTGTAAATCTAAGAGGCCAGCTGAATATCTTTTAATTAAAGACTGGTTTATACGGAGGTGGAAATGACTCAGAAAGAAATAAAAAAAATAAGCCCTTCAGGTTAAAACAAATTATTAAAAAAATGGATATTCTATAGAGTAAAACCTTCAGAATCACAGGCTTGAGTAACAAAACCATCAGTCTGCGTGTTCCAGCTGCTTAGGGGCTTTCAATAACCTGTAAAGACAGGGGGAGGGAAGCCAGACTGTTGCTCATTTGATTTGTTTTCTTTGCAATGTAGGCAATAGAATTCAGTACAAGTTATAGCAGCATATTTGTTATAATAAAGTGCATCCAGAAAAGCATCCTGCCTTGACCAGCAGAGCTGAAGAGATGGATAAACTAATGGTGCTTTGGCCAGCAGGAAATGACACTCAACTGCACTCATTTGAGTGTTTCTCTTTAGATCACAGACATTTAATCTTTGCCCACCTTTGACTGGTACATTAAAAAGTCTGCTACTGTCTAGTAGCTCCTAGAAGATAATTTTGATTTTGAAATTATTTTGCTTCTCAGTTTAAAAACTTGGTTATGCCAAACAATCTGAATATTTCTCTGCTTCTCTGTGTGAGCCTACATGATTAGCAAAGAAAAGGTGAACCTGTACAGTACTGTTGTAGAGATACGGAGGTCCTGACACAAAGCTCCTTGGGAACGACTTCTTCCTGAAGAGGACTCATTTGAAGTGCAGAAACAGTTATCTGTTATCTCTCAGCTGATTTTGACTACTCTGCTTCTATGAACCACATATTCCATCACTTGAAGGCACTGAGCTGATAAACCTTTAGCACTAGCTTTATGGAATGGAAACATGCAATGTCTTCAGGCATTTGTTGATTTTCTTTCCAGTGAGTGTCTAGCTAATATAGTATTTACTATCCTCATATTGATACTGCTTTAGTAACCTTAGTATTTATTTTGCCTAATTTTAAAACTGAAGTGCTCAGCCTGGTCAGTTGTGGGCTGTCTGCATGTAGAGATGAAAGACCTTCTAGAGGATAATTTATCTCTTTCCTCAGTTTCCATTTTAACATATGTGTATTAGGTAAATGGGATGACTCTCCGACCTGTACAGGGGCAGCTACAAAAGGAGCCTGAAAGGCTTGCTTCTGAGATGGGTAATGTCAAGTAAGATTAGCCCCACCTTAATTTTAATTCAATTGAGGCATATCTCTCTATTAAGAGTAGAGCTGGGTTGAGCCATGTGTTGCCTGTATATTTCATCATAAAAATCTAGATGTAGAGCCTCTCTGATTACCTAGTGTGAGATCTGGAAGAAGACTTTGGCCTTGTAGCTTCTGGATCAAAACACCTCCAGGCTGGCTGTGCAGAAGAGAAGGGTCCACCAGGCTAGTGACAACCTTTTGGCCCTACAGCACATTTCTGGAAAAAAAAAAGGCCCTTGAGGTGAAAAATGAAGGAGCCCTGGAGCCTCAGGCTGCCTGAGGTGGACGAGCTGGGCCTATAAAAATGAGAGGAAAATGAAATGGTGCCTTTGCACATCCTGGTGGCGGGATGTATACACCCTTCTGGATATATAATCCTTCTATTACACACTACACTCCCTCTTAAAACTGCTGAGGCTGACTGCTCCTCACCACATATATTTCAGAGCTATCCCAGTCCTCTCTTCTCTGCAAGACAGTTCTTTAGTTTCCATTATTTGGAATCTTTTGAATCTTTTTACATCTGTCAGGCATAGCTACCTCATCCTGCCTTGGGGTAAATATGTTAGGTGAAATGATTGATTAAAGTCTTTCCAAAGCTAGTTTTCACCAATTCTTTGATATCTCTAATTTTCAGGCTAAATTTGTACCCATTGTGAGGGTACTGGTAATTCCACCTGTATGCTGTTTTTCACTTTTTCGTGTTTATCTTGAGGTATGTATCAAACCAACAAAATGAAACAGAATGTGCAATGATTGACATTATGACTAGTCATTGATTTTTAGAAGCTTTGGTAGCAGGAAATATAACAGTAATTTCTCTCTCTCTCTCTCTTGCTCTTTTTTTTTTTTTTTTTTAATGTAGCTCATTACTTTAGTAGAACAAGGTACTTGAACCAAAATAGATTACAAGTACATTTTTTCTGAGTGCAAATATCTCAGCTGGCAGTATTTTTTTAATGTGACAAATACGGAAAGATAAAATGTTCCTTCTAGATCATCTGCTTTTGTTAAACCACTTAAAACATCATTAAAAAGTTTTATGTTGAAATATAAGTATCTTCATTCTTTGATTATGAAGTACAAAAAAAAATAGATTTGTTGAAGTCATATCATTCCTGTATGACCTGATTTTCATATTTCACGTACCTTTATCTGCAAGTAATTGATTTATGAAAAAATAACTAGATATATGCAGGGGTCAGTTTTCCACTGATATGGAGCAACTAAGACACCTTTAAATGTGTGCAGATAATTCTTAAAATCATAGAGTCACAGAATCATTTAGGTTAGAAAAGACTCTTAAGATCATTGAGTCCAACCATTAACCCGAATGTCAAGTCCACCACTAAATAATGTCCCTAAAGCTCCACATCTGCAAGTCTTCCAAATACCTCCAGGGATAGTGACTCTACCACTTTCCTGGGCAGCCTGTTCCAATGATTGAGAACCCTTTCAGTGAAGAAATTTTTCCTAATATCCAAAATTCTTGTTTCCTAATAATAAGACTCTGTCTCCTAACACTCACATTAAAAAAAAAAAGGCTATAGAAAATATTTCATACAGTCATTTTAAAGAACTTAAGCATTAACGACTGATAGTTATGCTCATAAATATAATAAATATAAACCATCTGATCATTACAGATGACCAAAGCGAGGTGTTAGGTGCACGCATAAGTTATAACAATTTAAAAGGTTATCATGTGCCAGGTCAGCTATGGAACAAGCTCACATGTGAACTCTAGCTGAGGACAAATGTGCAGCAATGCAATTTATTTGGGCTTCCAGAGGAAGGCATTGTAGGTGTTGCTAGCTACGAGTGCCGGTAGCCAGGCAATGCACAAGCTGGACAAATGCTCCATGTTACATCAGCAAAGAGGAGAAAAGGCTGGAGAGGAGCAAGGAGACCTGCTCTTCCCCACCTCTTGCTGAACATCTGTCCCAGCTTGTTTAATGAAGGTGCTCCTACTCACTTGGGTTTTTCCAGTGGTTCAGGCTCCTTTCGAGCTTTGCCTACTGGATTCTTCTCAGCTTCTTCTTCTGTGACTAAGTGAAACTCAGCTTCCACCTTCCCCTGGATCAGAGATATTATATGTAAGCTTCCAATGCCAAGTTATTATCATTAAATCAGAGCAAGACTCAGCTTGCAGAGAAATTACAAAACCAGCTGAGTGTGAAGAAAACTGATTAAAGAAAATAAGACAAAGGTTTTGCAGATAAAGAGAAAGTACAAAGGAAAACCCAGACACCAAATTCCTGATTTATGCTCAAGGACTATGAGGAAAGAAAGGTAGAATGTTTTCTTAATAAATATATTTTCTGCTTCCTAAATTATAACCTAATGCATCTGAAAAGACTTGTCATATATCTCTCTCACATCCTGGCAAAGCTGAATGGCCAAGCTGGAAGCTGCATTGCTGATGTGGACAAGGTGTAGTCCACCAATGGGAGGAAATTCAGCCAGTTGCAAGTGCTGGAGCAGCTGAGTTTTGGGGTCCCAGCTCACAAAAGGAAGATGGCTGGAAATGACACTTGTGTGCAGAAAATACCATGCAGTCCTAGAGCTCTATTCAGGCGAAAAGAATAGTGATCTGGCAGGCAGATTCAGAGCAACTTTTCTTGATGGATGGCCAGTTGATATCCAGAGCTGTGATAAAAGGACAGCTTTGTTCAGCAGTAACTGACTGAAAATTTCTAGAACTAAGAAAAGTCATGATGGAGTGTAACTGCTTGTTTACTGATTGTTTTCATTGTGACAAGTTATTAGAGCTTATTTAGTGACAAATAAAAAATTAGCACTTACAAAAGATCATGTCTGCTACTTCTTGGAAGTAGAAATATATAACCTGAGTTATTTAGACTCCTAGTATCAACTGTAACTTCTGCTATGGAACTTAGAGCTTCCTAAGTATGAGTTAAATATTTGTTTTTCCCTTGCACTCACAGCAACAAATTGATATTTCTCTTTGTGTTAGGTCACAGAGATGCTCTTTCTTTTTCATGTTCAGCCAGGTACATTCTGCAGTACTATCTCCACTATAGATTTAATTAGGCCAAAGGAAAATTTAAAATAAAAGCAGAGATTTAAATATTCCAGCAACAATTAAGAGTACATAAATCAAATCAGCTTCATAAAATCTGTGATGGATGAAAAACAGACAAATGGCTTTTCATGTATGTGTTATTTTCCAACCCTGTATCTTTGAGGACATCAAAACTTAAAGTGTTACCCTATGGCCAGTGGCTGGGATTTAGCACAGAACTGAGCTGAAAGAAGGATGCAGATAAAAGGGATCAGTGTGGAAGACAAGGGAATCAAGGAATGAAAGTGGTCTGGGAGGAAAAGAATCAATTGTACTAGAGTTGAGAAAATGGAGGAAAAGCAGGGATTTGGAAGTGAAGCCCATTCACAAATCCATGGAAAGTACATAGCAACCTTCAATCTGAAGAAGGCAATGAACTTGAAGATGGCATTTTTTATTAAAACATTCTTTCTGGAATGGACAGAAATATGAAAGATGGGTGAGGTTTAGCAAAACATTTGGAGAATCAGTGAAAGTCTTGAGAAGGAGGGAGATGCCCTGAAAACAGGGCCAAAGCAGGTGAATTTGTAGAGGGCTATACTACTACAGAACTACTACAAACAATACTACAGGAAGGTAGTTTGTAGCTCTTGATCTGTGTCCTCACAGGGATCTGGATGCACCTAAAATGACCCCAACCACAGCAGTCTCAGAACTGGGCTGCAGGTATGGCCAGGTTTGGGTCCAAGCTCCCACAGTGCTCTGTGGCCATGAGAGCACATCAGCTTGGGTTTTTCTTCAGTAGCTCACACAGCTCTGCTTCATGCTTTGTTTCATGTAGACATGCCAGAAAGAGGACATGCAGAGTTAATTTGGGATGTACTTCATGCCTGGGTACACCCACTCCACCTGCGAAACAGAGGATCAGAGCTGTCTTTCATTTACACTGAGGATCCCTACACTGCTGTAACAGCACAAAGGAGACTTAAAGACTCCTAAAGGAAAAATGGAGGCGTGTTAAACACTGAGAATTTCAGCGTAGCTCCATATTATACACAGAAAACATTACAACACCGTGAAGGGAAGCTGCAGCAGCAAACTCTGAGATAAATGGCTAGGCACATCCTGAGTGAGATTTACACTCTGCTGCAAGCCTTATGCTAGAGGCTTTGAGCAAGTGAAAGTTTTTGTGGATGTATTTATATTCTTCCTGGGGTTCTACTAACATAATAAGTCTTGTAGAGTTTTGAGGAAGCTGTCATAGCCCTTTGCATTCCAACTACCAGGTCCAAGTAAACAGTCAAGGTGAGTTAAGTCATTGACACTGAAGCATCATTTCCAGAAAGCAACAGTCTCCAATTAACAGGGTCCTGAAAGGCCACCCTGCCACACAAAGAAGAGATTTCCCATCTTGACAGAAAAGCAACTCTATCATTTTAAAGGAAGTGTTCTATAAAATTATGCAACTAACAAACAAATGCTTAGAAATTTTGATTTTTTTCCTGAATAAATAAATGTTGGCTTACTGAGAACAAGAAGAGGGGACTGTGCTCTTTCTACCTGAGATGTGTCACCTGCAAGGAGAATAATGGTAGACTCCAAAATCAGTTCCTTAGCCCTAGCTGAAGTGAGAAATAAATAGTACAGAAACAATAAGCAGATGAGATTCCTCCCAGGATTTCCTCAGCTGACATCAAGTTGGCTGGAAACACCCGATTTTCAACTCTACCCATCCATTGTGCTGGGAGGTGAACAATGGAAAAAAGCAAAGAAAAAATACAGTGTCCTGATTCTGAACCAAATCACTGGGGAACTATAGAAGTCCTATAGATTGCAAGTGGTGTTAGTTCTTCAGATGTCATATCCCAAATTAGTATCTGTCTCAGGAACTCTGCAGAGTATATCAGTCCCAGAGAAAAGCTGTTCAAGTGTAGTGAGCTGCCTACCGTGAGCTCCCCAGCCTTGATGAAAGGCCACCAGCCTCTGATACGCTTCTGCTGAAATATGGAGATCTTGTTTTCTTCACTTGCTCCCACAACTATGCCTAGGTCACAGCTCTTGGCTGTCTTTGCTGCTCGAGGGAACCCATTCAAGTTCAATTCAAGGGTGCCTGGAGGGAGAAGTAATGTGATAACACTCAGAGATGAGACAGACATGATGGCATTCAAACAGCAGCTTCCAGATGAGCTATATGGCACAATGAAGCAGCTTGAGCCAAAGTTCAGAGCTGATGATCTCTCTGTATTGTCAGTAATTCATCCAGATTGCCCTGGCATCTGAATTCCTAATTATTCCCTCTTCAAGAAATGTGTAAGTTCACAACAGAGAAAGACAAGCAAGAGTTGGGTCTCAGACAGCACTTTGCACATACGTCTAAAAAATACAGGTCTGCTGACACCTTGGGTGAAATTCAGGCAGATCCATTGCATACTTACCTAAGAAATCATCTGAAGAGAGTCTTTCAAAGTCCCACACCTGGAGCACCAGCTCAGCAGGTATTTTGCGCTCTGTCTTTTCCAAGGAAAATATGTTTTCTCTTTTACTAACCACCATTTGTTTCTCTGCTGGGAGATAGTGAAACGGGAACACAAAGCGCCAGTTGAAGTTGCCCTCTCCTGTCAAGGAGTTGTAATGAACATCTGTCTCCTGCTTGTCCTCTTCCAGGCCCTTTATCCACCTATGGCAAGCACATAGGGGAGAGTACAGCTGTCACCAGAGGAGCTGGAATTGTTGTTGCCATTATTTGGTTTCAGGCAGGCATGATCATTTACTAATTCCTACACAATCAGTAAGATGCAACACACTGTCCAGCACTGTGACATGCAACAACAGCCCTGGCTCAGGGATGTCAGCCACCTCCCAGCTGTGGCACAAGCTGCAGCAAAGGCCAGTGATGATCAAAAGCTGAGAGTGAGAACATGATTTTTATTTCAATCAGACCCCAAAATACCAGCTGGCCATTTGTTACTGGCCAAGACATCTGTCTTCTTTGGGACAGGCAAAGACAACATCAATCATTTATCTGCTACTAATCACCCTGCATTCGTGCTGTGCCACACTAATAAACTCTGTGTCAATGTCCAAAAATTATTTCAGTGCTCGGTATTAGAGTCTGAAGTGTTTGCAATTGCTGTTTGGGAACATAAACATAGCATAAGTATGGCTGGAGAAGTCTTCCTCTTTTCTTGTGATTTCTTAGTTTATGCTACAGTGTGCACCTCATCTGATGTGAGATGCTATGGTAGAAAAGGACAACACTTTCCTAAATATATTCTTCTCTTCTGAAGAGCTACACTGAGGTAATGATCTGGCTAAGTATGTTTTAGTTCTGAAGATGATTTATCACAGCTTGAGTAAAGATAAGCAATTTTGTGATGCATCCAAAGAGTGGCCTTCCCTTTCAAGCCCCATTATTTCAGAAAGGAATTGGGAAAACCAGTAATGATCCTAAGCACCGCACTGTCCCCAGTGCAAATCCACGCCTGGTGACAGATTCGGCGTCAAATGCACTCTCTGAACATTACAAGATATGTGTCTTCATCATTAAGGCACAGAAGCAAAAAGTTATCCACTACTGGCTTTCCCCATCAGAGTTACACAGCTCAGCACAAAGGCTGCCTCCCTAGTTATTTCCCCAGTCTTGCTTTCTCAGAGCTACTCTGCTACTGCTCTGAACACATTAGCTAGTGCTAAATTGGATATATCTGTGTGAACATCGGTGATTTGGGAGTAGCTCCTCTCAGGGAACTGCAAGGGAAGGTTTGCTCAGCCAGTGTGTGTGCAATAACCACACCTGCAGCAGCCTGGGGGGCCTGTGGCTGTACTGGCATGTGCTTCACCTGGGCTAACATAACCTGCTCCAAAGGAGTCGTACCACTCCTGGTGCCCCACACAGCTTGGTCAGAGCTAATGCAAGTTTCCATGATAAAATGCATGTAGATATACCCTACACCGGAGTAAGACTTAATACCAGACTGCTCCGTGCTTTCTTTGGATTTCTTAGTATGTTCACGTGATTTTCAGAACCTGCAAAGTGGAAAACATCCTCCCTTCCCTGCTCCATCAGTCCCAATGCTCCCTCCTCTGCATTTGGTCATTGGCTGACCTTTTAGTGAAATTCTTTTTCCATATGCCTAGCACTCCACAAATTCAGATTTTTCAAGGACTCCACAATGATACAATTCATATTGGCATACCGAGCTCACTCTCTAGTAGTGGAAACACAGCAAGAATTCCAAGACCAGTTTCACATCTGAGAGATCTAATGCTTCCTACTGCCACTTATACCATAATTTCTGTCCACCCTTTTCTAGTATCTGCATTCAAATCCTGCTTAGAAGTAGAAAGTGCAAAGCAGTACTCCAAAACAGGCAAGTAATTTTAAGAAGTAGCCTGCTACAGTCTCAGCAAAGAACTGGTTTGAGTGTCAAGGTCCCCTTTTGCACTCTCTCTTTTCACTTTATTTATGTCATATGTTTAATGATTACCCCAGTAACGTCTGTGAAGCTGTGACAGGCATTTTGTCTGCAGCAGGAAGGAGATGGAGAGCAGAAAGTGCCCATGTGATGTTCTCCCTGGCATGGCTATGGTCAGTCACCCACACATACTCCCCCCATGGGGTTAGAAAATGTTTCCAGCAGAAATAGCCTGGCAAACATCTACTTTCTTGTTTCTAATGTAGCCATAATTCCCTTTTCTCTATTATGCCAAACTTCTCTGCATCGGTGTAAGCTCTTACGGTTGAAGTTCTGTAAGCACTTGATCTCCCTTTGCTAAACTGTGGGCTTGGTTTGCTTCTTGTGCCATCTCTGCCTGAGCAGGAAGTAACTATATAATTTTAATTACTTGATTTTAAAAAAGGTTAAAAAAAAAAAAAATAGTATCCAATATAGATAAGTAATCTGGGGAGGCTTTTAGAGCAAAGTACCAAAATCACAGAAATAGTTTATTGGATATTCTTACAACATACTTTTTTGGTCTGATTTTTGAATGAAACGTTACATGTTCTTTTGAAGACAAGTCTTGAAGAACTTACCCTTTTACATAGATGTCACTTGATTTTTGCCCTGTAAAGATATTTTCATCTTCTAGGATCACATCCTCTGTATTCCATATTATTACCCTCAGTTCATAACTGAAAAAAAAGAAGAAAGTAGGTCCGTGTACACTCAAGCTCTGGTCAGACACTAATGTAAACCTCTATCAAATCATTCTTTTATAAACTGAGAAGTGTTGTATTTGTGCAAAACTCTTAAAATAGCATCAGCCTCAGGCCTCTTCTGTTTACAAAAGTCTAGTGATAGAGTGGGGATGGTGGCTTCTCTCAGTTCTTGGAGTATGCCAGATGACAGTGGGGGTCACTGCTGCCTTCAGAGGGATGGAAAATTCCTTGCTTTTTATGTGCTTGTTGTTTTTCAATTCTTTTCACAAAAATGCTGTAGTGAAACAAGGTAAAGTTGATCTGAACAACACCATCAGAACAGCCTCAAAAGCACTGAACAGCTTGCTAAGAAAAACCACACCTCCCTGGGAGACACTTTTCAGAAGAAATGTCTAAAAACATTGTATATAGTGCAATTCAGTGCATTAAAAGGGAAGAGAAGTACTGTTTAGAGACACTTTCATTTAAACAAGTGCCGCCATCTTAAGAAGCAAGAGCAAAAGGAATTAAAGTTTTCCCATCCTTTCCACTCCCTATATTCAGACAGTTATGGTGGCCACCCAAAGCTCTAGAAGTTTGAAATTAAATATAGATGAAGCAGGTGACATAAAAAGATTGATACTCAAAAATTTAGGTATGCCTTGAGTCATTGTATGGACTCAAAATAAAAACCCGCAAAACTTACGTTTGAGAACACCAACATATGTGTTTTCATGCAAATAGCCTCAATCTCAGGTGTGAAACAATTTGCCCCAGAAGTTACCACGTGCCCTTGGTCATGGAGCTTTTAAGATGTTGGCCATGGATACTAAGCCTCTGCACTAGCCAAAGAAATTGTAATCTGCAATGCTTCATTAGAGTCTTGTTTAGTTGAAGATCATCAAAAGAAATATTTCCACAAAGTGTTTGAAGTCTTATGGAGGTTGGAGCCTGTTTTGCTGTAGCAAATATGCATTTCTCAGCAAAATGTGTAACTTGCTTTTGCATGCTTAGTTTCTTTCTCATAATTAATAGTTTGACAACATTTACCCCTGCATTTGCAGACTACAAAAATGACAGCAACAATATGGGTTTGTGGTATTAGCTTTAAAACTTTCTGATGGGAAAATTCTTACTGTTAATGAGTTTTACAGAGAGTCATGGTCTGAAGAAAGTAATTGTTACATAGACTTATTTTTGTCAAATCTTGGCTGTTGTGAAATGAAAGGAAAAGAAACGAATTTATATTATGTTGTTTCTTGTTCAAACAAATAATACAGGAATAGTACTTGATGCTGTTTCAGATGTAAAATTCTCAGGAAGGGCGTTGCTAAAATAAAGCTGATACAGGATGGGCTGAGAATTCTGTTGTTCATTTTTGTGTTTCACTTACAAACTATCAATTAGCTTAAAGAACTATGTGTACTGTGGCATATAAAGCAGCATGAGTACCTGTAAAATTTGAGAGAAGTTTATTCTAGAAGTGTCTCTTCTACCTGTTGCTGTTGTATGTATTTATCTTATCTTTGAATGAAGTGTTGGAAATCGAACAGATGTAATACTATTCCATCAGATTAAAGATCTCAACCAGGGTCAAGTAAGTTATCTTGCTGAAAGAGGTGGTGAAACCAGAATGACTTCTTTCAGCTCAACTAGTGGATTATAACATCAGGATTATTAAGGGACTCTTGCCTAGAGCCACCTGCATTCTCTCTATGAAAAAGGGGTATCTTTCTAAAAGAGGTGTGTGATAGCACTTGAGGAAAAAATCACCAACAGTTCCTTCAGTTGTTGAATGGAGGAGACCAAACTAGATGCTCTTGTTTGACTTCGAGTCTTGTGAACCTCAGAAAACTTTTCTCAGGATCACAGAAGTTTGTTGTGATAGTTCTTTTTATGGTTCATTCCAGACACTTAAGAAAGACTCAGTCTTTGAAGATTTAAGCCACTGTGCTGGGAGTAAAGCATAGAGTATTTATTACCCTTTGGGTTTTCTTGGTGAAATGTCCACTGGGGGTCCTGGCAGAGGCATATCTTTAGGAAACATGTCGACCCACATCTGTACACGACCCTTGAAAACAAAGAGATAAACATCTCTGCAGCCTTAGAGAGACTTTTAAAGGCTTTAAATGTAGTTCTGATGTCCAAAACCACCACTTCTTCTATAAGCACCAACCAGCTCACTATCCTGTAACCATGATTTCATCTGTAATATTACTGTACAATGTAGTTTTTTCATACTTGTATTCTACCAGTCTCTCAGGAATTCAGTGAAGTTGGAATTGAGCTCAAACATTGCCAACTTCAGGGTAAAATCCATATAAAAATAGTACATGATGAAAGGAAAGAAAGAACCAAAATCTAAATACAAGCAGAGTTTGTGTTAACTTAATCAACTAAAGCATTTTAAAAGAATGAAAATAATGCAGTTACACATTGTGTGACTACTGTGTATTTAGGTAAGTGCCTGTATACATACATGCATGACAATTTCCAATTGATACTGGAAAGTCTCATGTATGTACAGTCTCGTGTGCTACAACATAATCTGTAATTTTGCAGATATTTTTGCATAATCTCTGTAATTTTGCAGATACCTGTTCCATGCCTGGTTTATCCTTATGGTAGAGAGGCCGAGTCTCAATGTGCTCTGGGACCAGTTTGCATCCAGCTCCAGGGATTTCTTCCCAAGCACGTAAAACCTTTAAGGAGAGATGCTCATATGATTCAACTGGCTCCTCTATAGAAAAGAGTAAAACAAAAAGAACAAAGACAGCTGAATTATAATGTTGAACTCTTTGATAATATGTTCCATTAATTATTAAAGATGATCATTAAAAGTTTGCTTGAGTTAAAAGGAAGGTTTTATGTATCGCAGTTAAATAAAGAAGGGTCTTGAAATGCATTTAACTCATGTAAATAAGGGTACCCACCAGGTAACTGGAAGATTAACACTTAGGCAACAGTTTTATCTGTAAAACACAGTGAATCATTTGACTATTACAGCAGCAGCTTCTAACAGTGAGATGGAAGAAATCTGTGAACACTTTTAGAGAAAACTGCAAATGCGAGGCTTTTTTACAGCTCAGGAAAGACAAGGAGACTTGGATTTTGACAGAGCGGACAGTAAACAGGCACTAATAATTATATCCACATCTCATTTTGCCTTGTGATGGCAACAAAAAAGACCCTCCTGGAGAACCAAATCACACCTCAAGAGAAGAGGGTTGACATGGGCAAGAACATATCACCTCCTGATTAACTCATCTTGGACACTGAAGGAAGGGAGACCCCACAGAATGGCACATCAAGGAAGAGCTAGTGCTAATATTCAAAGTAGAAAGAATACTGGAAAGCAGAGAAAGCCTTTTGAGCTCTTGAGCTTCTCTTTCCTTCCTTTTTGTGTGGGCTCTACACAAAAGGAACCCAGACATTTGAAGAGGGATATATCCTACATTAGGAAAGAAGCACCCAAGTGAGAAGCAAGTTAAGACTTCATTGTGTCAGCAAACAGTTACCACTTTTCCTGTGGGTGTTGCTAACTCTCAGTTGCTGACAGGTGACAGAAGGTTTGTTTGTTCTAAACAGTAGTCATAAAACCCTTCAAAATGGCTCAGAGAGTGAGGAAGGATGACCACATGGTTATGAGCACTGAAATGGGTTTGAGATGTGATGTATTTCATCTGATTTCAGCCAGTTAAAAGCAAGGCCTTTCACCTGGGCTACTCATTCAGGCAGCCTCAATAACAAAGATAGAGCTTGTCCCATGATAACCCACGTCTTCTCTAAGATACACTTCTAAAGATTGTTTTCACCCTCTGAAGATGCCTATTTCTTCCCGTTGGTTACAGGTAGTCCTAGACTAGCTGGAAGTAGTGGTCAGGCAGTTGGACCAGATGATTGTTGTAGGTCCCTTCCAACCATTCCATTCCATTCCATTCCATTCCATTCCATTCCATTCCACTTCTATGCTCCTAAAGCAAAGCTACATTATTCTTTCCTTTGCAATTTAAAGCTGGATGTAAGGCCCTTAAGTGTCATTTTCTCCACATGTAAAGTGGAAATGGTACTGCTTCTCCTTTTCAATACTCCAGAGCTCAAATCTGTTGTCTTTGTTAGTTTTACAGATCCAAATAATTACCAGCTCAGAAACCCAGCAGGAAATAAGGACCCAGATGTACTTTTCAGAACAGCAATCTGAATAAGGATTATGCAGAAGACTGTATGCTGTAAACTATTTATAACATGTCAAAAAACTGGTGTACATAAGTATTTTGGACTTTGCCATCTGGTTCTGTATTTCCTTGCTTCTGATTTCCATCATCTTGTCTGATGACAGTTTGCCTGCAGCTCATTTTAGTGAACCAGAATTTTGACTGAGAGATCCTTTTGCTGATACTCAGTCATCTACTAGTGAGGAAAACAAACAGCAATACTTGAGTCATAAATCTCTCTCAGGCCAAGAAACCAAAAATGGATCAACAGCCCTCCCTCCAACAGTGTTACCTTAGCAGCATTCAAGGTGTGAGCTATTTTTTGTGGCTGCCAAGGGAAATTTGCTCAAAGATGAATAAACACAGGTAAGGGAGTAGAGGTCTCCTTACACTGCCACAGCATCCACTATTGTCTCCAAGTTCAGGTCCTTTTTTTCCACCTTGGAAGTCTCCATCCTGACATCTCTTTTACTTAACCTAAGTATAAAACTGAATCATAGGATGGTTTGGGTTGGAAGGGACCTTCAAAGATCATCTTGCTCAACCCCCCTGACACAGGCAGGGACATTTTTCACTGCTAGCTCTGTCCTACTCTACCCTCATGTGATACACACATTCAGCTTCCAGGTAGCTTTGACTTCTTTTTTAATCTGGGAGGTCTGAAAGCAAGTTCTGTTCTGCCCTCTGGATTCATGGACCCCACAGATATCTGTATTTACAGAGTGCTGTTTAAATGTTTCAGAAGAGCAATAGTTAAGAGGAATAAAAAAAAAAAAAAACAGAGGAAAGCCAAGTAGGTACAGTAGGACTCGTAGGTAAGTGACCTGGAACCTAATTGTGGTCAGAGACTTTTCTGGCCTTGAGTAACTCACTTGACATCTATATTTCACTTCTCCCTTTTCTTGGGTCTGTCTACACTACTGGTTTAGTTTAGACAGAGAATATATTTTTTTAAAACACTCTCCTTGACTTCTCGTGCCTTGATTTGCCATGTGGAAGGATCTCAGAGCATGCAAGTTGCACTCCTTTCAGATGAAACTAAGCCAGAAGATATGTTTCAAGAGGGTCCCCTGAACTTCAACAAATCCTGGGGATCAGGCAGGAGCTACTCCAAAGTATGCCCCAACACCTACTGTGGGGATGATTATAGATCATCAGCAATAACTGTCTCATCCTACAGATTCTCTACAATTAAGCTCCAACAATACCTAATACAGACACAGACTTCATCATCACAGTTATATTTCAAAGCAGAGACAAGTTCCAGTAATCTGACTTTGGAGTGTATAGCACAGCAAGGCCCCAGCTACAGCTTGGAAGGGCTCTTGGTAATGCTACAATGCCATTAAAAACTGATGACCTGCTTCATTACCATTCTCATCTTCTCTGAAGACTGTCTGTCCCTTAAAGACTTTTGTTCCTACTTGTATCTCTCCTGGCCGCATGAAGGGTCCTCTTATTCTGTAGTCCTTACACAGCTTAGTGAGGATCTCGCTTGGTTTGGTTGCATCTCGCCACGCGTTGTACCCTTCTCTGCAAGGAGGGAACAGAGATTGAAGATGAATGGGTGAGGTGCTCCTTCAGCAAAGTGCACTGGCAAATCAGGACTTCCCATGCAGAGATTTGCTTCATAGTGACTGGCCCTGACATCTGCTCAGCCAAACGCTTCCTTTCAGTTGCACTACTTCTTACTTGAGACACCCCTTCTATCTGCTTAGGTCCTGAGGCCAGTGAGTCTTTTCACTTGAAACACAGGAGAAGTTGATGCAGTCTTACCCAAAGCTTAGGCAGAGGAGCCCAGGCATTGGAATGCTCTCTAAGAAAGAAAGGACCAGAGTTCATTCCCTGTTCTGCCTAAAGTATTCAAGTCTACATGTTCTACCTCCATTAAAGGAGAAGTGTTATGCAGCTTCCACAGACAGAGGAGAGGCTGAGATTATCTGGGTCCTGAAACAAGCACATAAATACCTCACACTGGAGGCTGAGCTGGCAAGGGAAGTCTTGGGGTTTGGTCTATGATCCTGGATTGCTTTTTTATGTTGCCCACCCTTTGTTTGTAGATAATAAATAATCATAGGACCCCAAACCCACATCTCCCAGGTTAGTGTCCCACCCCAGAGCAACTGAGGTATTTTAGATTTAGTTTCTCTGCACTAATCTCTGCAGACAGTGCAGCTGTATGACAGGGATCAGGAGCTCAATACCACCACCGTGTGACCCACCTCTGTTGCAGAGGCCATGCCAGCAGACCCTCTCTGCTACCACTCCCCCCAGTGCCACTGGCCTTGCTGCAAGCCCTCCAGTTCCAGATGAATAATGAAGAGCAGAGTAGAGCCTAGTCATAACTCCTCTGACAGATTTTATTCCATTTTCCCCTTACACTTCCTCAAAGGCAGTTCATCCAGCAGGTATGTTATACACAAGCTGCTTACTATCTAAAATACTTGGTGAACAAATTGTGTTGTTAATTCTAAAATATCCACTTCTTACTGAGGCTAGTAGCTACCCAATTTTAATTAATTAAAATACCTCCTGTGACAATTTTGTGCTGGAGAAAGCATAATATTTAGCCACATCTGGAATTTCTCCTTCAAGTCAAGTCACTCACTGTGTGCTCTGTTGCTGTCTGAAGAGGTACTTACATTTCATATTGACTTTGTAACCCACAGGTAGCTCGATGCCTGCTGTAGAAACGATTTTCCAAATCAATTTTAGTCTCTCCAATGAGATCATCTGTTCCCACGAAGTCATGGTCATAGATCAGGACTGTGAGTAAGGAATCCTTGGGGAATGTGGCTTGGATTTCAAATGATCTACAGCAAAAAATGAGACATATGTTTAGTCAAATTAGTTCTGAAGCCTATAAGACTAAGTTAATGAATACTGTACAAACAACATGTGGACAGTGTCTCTTCTAATAAGCAGTGGGGGTTTTTTTAGTAGTGTTTTTTGATTCAATGAAATACCTGAACATACTGGAAACACACAGTGCAAAAGTATTTTCATTCTCCTACTTCCCTGCCACACACTGTACAGTTCTAAAATTGTTCCTATCAGCAGTAGACGGAGGGATGGAGCTGGTCAGCTGAAAAGGTTTATTCCAAAACCAACAGAGATTGAAATAGGGAAATTACACAGCTAACAAAGTTGTATGTAAGAGTTCTCACATGGTTTTCAGAATCCCCAGAAAGAACACCTAAGTCTTTTCTGTTTTCTTCCAAAAGTTTCAAGTTAAATATCGAATGTAGGGATCTAGGTGCACTCAACAAAATGACCAGGCAAAAGCTTTGAGCGGGTCTCATCAAAGCAAAGATCAGAACTCCCTTTTCACTTAGCGGACTTTTCAGAGATAAGAATTGCTGTTTTGAGATGTTTAGGAAAGTTGAAAATATAAAAGTTAATTTAAAAGGGATTTGACAAATTAGTGGAAGACAGGACACCCTCATCAGCACAATACTGGCTCCAGATTTCTCCAAAGCACAGGCAGAACTGAGCTCTGTCTCCTAAAGGATGAGTTTTGTCCTTTTTCTCAAAGTGGCCCAAGTCAGTTTTGTAGCAACAGGTTTTGGAGGAGAGAGTAGTTTGAATATGTTCTGAGACTGCTAGAGGTTGGTGGTGCCATGTTGATCATGGCTTCTAGGATGACAAGAGGTGGTTTCTATGACTGATGTTACTGCTGCAAAGGAGTTGCTGGTCCCTTCACCCCAGTGTTTCCACTGGCTGCACCAGCAGCAAGGACTATCTAAATGAACAGCCCATTCCTAACCTTGTCCAAAACAAACAGTGGCAATTTCCCATTCTATCTATAAGCATCTATAAAGCCTGTGCTTCACAGCTTATAATGATTGTTCAGTTGCAGCCTTTACTAAGGAAGAGCTTAAATCTCAGAAGCTGAGATGTCATGCTGTGGAGGGACCATTCATTTCTTGTCTTCTCTCCTTACACTTTTTTCTTTAAGTCTCTGCTTTTGCAGACAGGACCCTGGCCTAGGGGCCTTTCAGTCCAACCTAGTATAGTCTCTCTGTCTTAATGTTCTTACAGAATTACTCCATCCCAGTTCAGAACATTTTCAACCTTCTTAAACAAGGAAAACTTACTGGCAAAAAAAATCACAGCTATTACTATTAACATTATAAATAAGTAGAAAGCATTGATAATACAAAGTTGGTGTTTACTGACAGCTTGCTCCAGTATAGCCCATTCAGAGAGCTGTGTAGGTTCAAAAAAATAATTTTTGTGTCCTAGTCCTAAAATTACGAGATTTGACACTATATTCAACATGAAATAGCAACAAAGACTGTGAAATCACACTTTACTGTGCTGCTATTTATTTCACTTTAAACTTAACAGTTACATTAATTTGCACAGACAAGACGATTTGTTGCCTCATTTCCTCTCATGCATAATTTTGCAAAACTTCTCACAGATTGCCTTCTATGATGTGTTTTGACTGGTATGAAAATGAAATAATTTTCAGGCAGAAAGCAGCTTATAACAAACACTTTGTAACAGTAAACTAGCAACAGCAATAGTGGTGGCAAGTGATAAAGCAGAAATCACCACTGAATAAGAAAATAAGCCACTACTGACCTTCCAAATACTGGGTTTAGCTGCTTGGGGATGTAGTTTTCCCTGTCTTTAATTTCTGTTTTGCCCAGTCTCAGCACAATGTAGGGATCTGACTTTCCATCTGGATCAGCTGGGCTGAGGTTAAATGCCTGTGAGAAAGAAAGACTGTGACCTCAAGAAGCTTGCTTAAATCTGGCATGTTCATGACACAGGACCATGGGTTTCCTGCCCACTCCTGGGTGTTAAGTGCAGGGGTTTTGCTTGTCTCATGCAGTATAAAATCTGGCATTTGGCTTTGCAGGGTACTGTGAAAAGATAATCTGGAGGAGAAAAGGGCTTGCAAAGATGGAGTAGATATAAGTGCTGTCCCACCTCTAAGATGGAAAAAGAGATGAGCAGGAGAAGCAACACTGAGGAAGAAGCTGGCTGCACAAGTGTGTGTAGGATTCAGGAAAGGTTTCCCAAAAGTATCTGTCCAGATCCTTGAACAGTGCAATACAGCTCTTCAGACTGTCCTTGCAAGATGGCTTGGAACTCTTTGTATGAAGACAATAAAGTGATTTCTTTTTACTCTTCTCTTCTGTTTTGTTTGCTTTTGTCTCTTTGCATGCCATTCTTCTCTTAGATCACCTGAAAATGTCTAGTTTCTCTGAAATATCAGATCCTTCTAGCCCTTTTACTTTTAAGATCGTGCTCTCTCATCTTGTCCTCTTTATTTCTACCTCTTCTTCCACCCCATAACTTATTTAGAACATCTACCACTTTGATGACATACAACTCACAGCCCTCAGAAAATATACTCCCATTTCCCCCTTACTGAGGTTTTGTTTAAATGTGTGTAATTTTGAATCAAACTGTCTTCATTTGCATAATGTGGCTGTACAGGTTGTCCATACTATGTTAGTTATGTCTAGCTCTTTCAGTCTGAACAAGTGAAGTGATTCTCCAGTCTTGCTGTTGATCATGAGGAATCTGCAACATTTTTGACTCTGAATACCACTTTCTACAACATGAAACAGATTTTCATAAGCTTCACTGCAAAGACACTGGAAGTAAACCGAGTTGATAACATCTAAGTTACTTCAGGGTTAAAAGAACTTCTGTCTACTTACTGCCACAATATAAACCCTGATGAGGACTTTGACAGAGTGGTTTGGTGGTATCCCTTGCAGGATTCGGGGTTGCCCTCCATCTAGCAAGCTGCCATCCTCAGGAGTTGGGTATATGCAGAAGGAGCCCTGATAACACAATGTTTTTTATCTCCTTTGAAAACAGATCAAGTGCAATACAAAAACAACCCTCTGAATGCAAACAAAACATTCTTGCAGCCTGCACTGCAGGACATACTTATACACAACACATTTTGTGGTATCACTCCAAAGGAACACAGGCTTCAGTGCCCTAAACATCTTCTTTAAACTGTCTTTGCTCTAGAACATGGTACTGTCATCACATCTAGATGACTACAAGAAGTACTTGCGTGCTCTTGGCTTTCTGTTTTGTTACTTGAAGGACTAACATCTGCAGGTATTCAAAACCTGTTTTTCTTAGTACTAATGGTCTAAAAATAATATTTTGCCCTTAGCTATATATTTGCAAATTGATAATTCCACTGGGTTAGGTTTGCAACAGTCTGACTGGACTCCAACTGCATTTTTGCAGCCACTGCAAAACTCATATAAATCAATGTTGATTAATGCTGCCAAGTAGTTTATACTGCCTGAAAGCAACTGCCAAGTAAATTGGACAGAAATTTGCATCAGAAACTAGTTGAGGTATGAGTGAATTTAATCAATTCCTCTAAACCACAAAGAGCTTGAAATCCTACTAACATTATTCATGCCTTGAACTATGTTTTCAGATTGCCTAATAGTGCCCTGGATCAGACTGTGCAATTGTTTCCAACTGGAGTAGCTGTTAAGGAGCTTCATTTAAATTACTTAAAATTACATACAAGTTACTGTAACTGATCTTGCAATGATAAATTGCATAATCTGGACTACATAATATATCTCTTCTTCCCTTTGTGTGTTTTAAAACTTTTTTTTGTAATTCCTTGTTTCAAAACAACGGTGAACACTTGGTGCTAGATGCTGCTTTCATCTATCAGATAATGGGAAAGGAAAAACATGACTCTAGATCAAATAAAAGAGATAATTCTATTTATAGAAGTCTGTCAATGTCTTTTTCCTTTGTCTTTGGTATACCTGAAATATGCATGCTCTAAATCATTACTCATTTAACCAACATTACAGCTCACCTTAAATTTTCCTATTATTCTATCTTCAGAGTCAGCATGAACTTCGTCATTAGATTTTCCTCTTAAGAGATGGAAAGTTTTCACCCAGTCCTCAAAGTTATTAAATTCACTCTCCAAGTCTCCTTCATAAATCTTTGAAAATAGAAGAATGCTTATTATTTGTGATGCAATGAATGTATTTATAGCAACCTTTTTATTACAGGATGACTAGAAATCCATTTGACTCAAAATTCACATTTTAATAAAATCAAGGTTTTGCAAAAGTCCTTGAGGGAAAAAGTTAATTCTCCACTTAAAACAGGAGCAGTTTTGTCCTTAACAAAGTCTTTCCCTGCTACAGAACAGCACATTAATGCAGCAGGTAGATGTGGCTCTGGAAGGGCCAGGATGAATATCTGTAAGCACTGCTGTGGGGGAAAAATAGTGTGGTTGTGCTGCTCTTCACTTCTGCCTCCTCTCTGCAGTGTGCCTTGGATGTCCTGACCCCTTCTGTTATGTTAGTGTGTCAGAACATGAGAGCAAAGCAGACAGTAATAAAGTGCTGTGGGGACAGAGCTTTAGGATAGGTAAAATAACCAAATATTTTTTAAAAGGATGTGGGGTTTTTCTTTAACCGTCTCCCCCTGTAATCTATGAAGTGTTATTCAGTGTGAAATAGAAGGGCCTAGATTAGTTCTATCTGTTAAAAAATGGAAACAGCAGTTTCAAATTCACTTTTATTCAGCTACAGTCTAGTCCAAGCAGTCCTAATCTTTTCAAACCTCCTCTTCTCTCCAGTCATTTTGCATAACCCATATAGTTTTCTTTAAATTCCTTCTATCGTTACCCAACCAAATCTAATGTGAGCTGAATATTGCTTCCCCATTAGGGAGGATGCACTAGCAACTGCAGTGATGCTTTTCATACTCTTTTTTAAGTTAATCTTAATAGGCTGTAGTATTTCCAACATGAAATTCAGAATTTCCAAACTCAGGGGTTTACAGGTGAGCAACAAAACTGAATTTTGACTTGTCTTTCTGGGTGTGTCTATACTGGTAAATTGAAGGTCTAAGGCCAAGTGGGACACATCTGCCCTATGAGACCCTGGTTTCCTCTGGGCCCCATGGGCTGATGTGCATTAATCCCTATCATTTGGTGTGTTTCATTAATTTTAAAGTGTCTAAAATGAATTTAAGGAATCTTTGCTAAACTCAGCTGCTGATGTCAAGCTTTGGGGAGACGATGAATAGCAGCCTTTACCTCTCAGCCTTACTTCTCTCTTACCTGCAGTGTTGCAAGGTTTGGAGTTTCTTTCTGTTTCCATTTCAATGTCTTATCCTTCTTCTTTTTGTCTGGCTCCTCTTCTATGATCAATGTAATGTGGTCAGAAATCTGCTTATCTGCAGAGATTTCATGGTACCATGTAGGTTTTAGTGAGCAAAGCACATGAAATGTTTAAGATAAGAATGCAAAATACATTTTTAAAGAGTCTCTTTCATTCCTTCTCCATTCATTCTTCTACTGACAAGCATAGGGTCCTGTCTTTTCCCACTGCTCCTCCCAAGAAGGGAGGTGGCATTTTATGCTCTCTGGCTAACATCCTTCATGATGAGCTTGGTGGATCAAGTGTGATGGTGTCCTGTATCACTCCTTTCATGCTGGTCATCTCTCAGAACAACCTTTTCCTTCCTGCCTGATACCTCCCAGACTCAAACTAACAGATCTTAGTAGCTTTCATGTAAAATGTAAGGCTTGTTTAAAACTGGAAGCTGGCATTGAGGCTGACTGGTACTTCAGCTCAAAGCTATCACAAAATAGAGTGTTTCTCAACTTCTGAAAGCCTAGAAGTATGAGAAACGTGTATCTGACCAGCCTCAAGCCAGACTCCAAACATTGAGTGGGGACTTTCCAACAAAAAGAGTGTGAGTCCTCAAAAATGTCACCGAGATGGTTCAGTTCTTTGGCTGAAAGCTGGATTTTGAGTTTACCTTACTGCCTACTTTTGAGTAGTTCAAGTGTGTTTGGTATCACTAAATGTCTAGAAATAGATATGTTTATATTCTACCAGTGCTGCCTTGTATGTATAATATTTATTATGATAGGTAAATATATGTAACAAAACTATCAAAAGAGAATTTACAAGATCTGAATTCATCAGGAAAAATCAATATGCCTCAACTACCTGAACAGCATGTGAGTGGATGTCACAACGTCAAGCAAATTTCTAGTTGTAAGTGAACACCACACCTTTGCAGAATGTTTGCTATCTAAATATTTCCCCCATGTGGGTAAGCCAGTTTCACTCAAGTTGATCTCTGCCTCATCTCCCAGCAGCCTTGATGATCAGTGAAACACTGTCAGCTGCTATTTCCAGGTTGATACCATCTGACATTTAGGTCCTGTCTTCCATCCGGAGCAATCTCAACACCTCCTTTAAAAGAGAAATCACCTCAATCACTGGTGAAGTGCAGTCAGCTTTGGCATAGGAAGTTGCTATAGTTTAATTCTGAATAGCAGCTCTGTGTAAACAGTGAACATTTATCTTCTTTCCCAGACTGCTCAAACAGTCACGTTTGTCCAAATTAAAAAAAAACAAAAACAAAAACAAACAACCTTCTAGAACTCTGAGGAATGACCTGTTAAGCCACAGAGTATATATGTATGGAGACGTATACATATACACACACAGAGAACCTATTTCTAGCCAATTCTTTCAGATTCTTGTGCAAGGTATTTCTGCTAGAACCTGAGCTAGACACAAAGCTTTTCAGCTATGGAAGTAACACACATAGCTACAGAGTCTCCTAGCAGAAGCTGTTCCTATATCATTGATTCTAAATGGATTCAAAATTGAGAGAAGCTTCTTTTTTAACCCTGTTAGAAATGCAATTTAAGATTAGGATAATCTCCACCTTCTATCATTTATAACTTTGACTTTGCAAATCTTTGTGCATGAGATTTGAATTACAGGATTCATACAAAATAATAGAAAAATGCAAAGAATTTACTTACTGTCTTCAGGTTTTCCCTCACCGGAAAAAATTCCTTTTGCCTTTCAAAAAAAAAAGATGATGGACAATCTCCTTATTATGAATTTGATACTGGAAAGGAATCATTGACCTTATCCATAAGAGTTTTGGGCACGCTGAGGGACTTACCTTTTGCAGTTTGAGCACAGAAGCATAGTATTTCGACCACCAGTCAACAACATTTTCAGCCGATTCATCTGCAATTGTTCTTTTTCTCCTCTTTGTTGACCGTCGGATGGATTTTTTCATATCCTATCAAAGCATGGGGAAAACACTGTTAACTCTAGGACAGATTAAAACTAATCCCCTGCTTCACGATATCAAGCAGGAAAAAATGTATATGATGAAAATGTCAACCTCTGGGGGCTAAATAAAATGTAATTTGAATTAGCTACTCTTTCTTTTATTCCAAGACACTTCATCACGATCATCACATTATTAAAGCTATCTCCATATTACCTGCTGATGATGCCAAAACTTTGAACATTTGAGACTTTGCCACAGGAGCAACCCATGCAACAGGCCAATCAACACAGAGAAATAAGTAATGATATTTTAAGGGATGCAAACATTCAGCCAGAAATTGGTTTCTCCCACTTAAGTCTGCAAGTATTTTAAGACCTCCCATTATTACTTTATAGCCTTTCAGAATGAGAAAGAATCCAAATAGATGCTGCAGTTTAGCTCTTCTTTTCTTACAAAATGCTAAAATCTGATCCTGAAGATGACCTGACCAAGTGGAAAATCTTACCAACTTCATCGTTGCCTAAAAATTGGCCTTTGTTAAATACAATATTTCATCCTACACCCTTACGGAGAGTCATCAGCTTGGCTCGGGGGGCTGGAGGAAAGATAGATAATTGGGAATAATAGAGAGGTAAGTGGGAATGATAATTAATATTAAAAGAATGGTTAAATTATGGGGTTCCCTTTAGGACTCTTTTCTTACTATCCTTTGCTGTCATACATTAAAATTATTTGATACCAGATGAATGATCCAGACTGGTGTGTACCTCAAGGGAAGTAGATGTCCCTGCAGTTTCTTTGATCTGGTTATTATGAAGGATGCTAGAAACATCTGACTGTTGAAATATCAAAGGTTAAAGGAGCATGTTTTATGTAGCTAGAGAAACAGCTTCTGAAATGAAACTTAGTCTTGCACCCTCTGCTTTTATTGTTGTTAATAAAAGAAAGATTTTGATGAGAGAAACTGCAGAGAAAGGAGGAGGGTGTGCAATCTGAACAAAAAATAATGTGTACAATCTAGAGCATATACTGTACTGTAAACTCCATACTGACCAGAACTGTACTTTCCTATCTTCTTCTGTCCACAGTCTGACACCAGTTTTATACTTTGACTATAACATCTTTTGAAAACAGATTTTCTGCTCCATGTTTGTACATCATCTAATACAAGGGGGCTTTCATCCCTGTCTAAATGCCATGGACACAGAAGCAATCATTCACAGTGAGAGTTTTGCAATTAAATAGATCATCCAAGTCTGGGAAAGCAAAAATCCTAATACTTCAGTAGTACTTGCCCATAAGATGAACGTCTAGCACGAAAGAAAAGAAAGAAAGAATCTATTAAATGGAAATAATGAAATTTGGTGGTGTCAAAAGTGCATTGCTAACTTTTCTCTCAGGGGTCAGCAAGACAGTGCAGCTGTTCACATTGGCACCCAGAATCTCTATGCTGAGATAAGTGAGAGATTACAATTTCACAAGAAAGGGCTAAGAAAGTTAGCTAGCAGCTTCAGCTATACCCACCTTCTGTTTTCTCTGTTTCTCTGGTTCAGAGGCAGAGTGCTCTGCTTCAGTGGCAGGAAGTGTGGTGAGATATGAGTCTGGCTCTATCACTGTACATTTACCCTGCTCCACCTCAGCATAGACGTGATCAGCTAAAAATGGTTCTTCTTGACATAACTCAGCAGGCTGGGATGACTCAGGTGAAGCTGAAATTAAACCTTTGCAAGTTAGGTAACATGTTGCCAGAAATGCTATAATCAAACTTGGTGATCATCAGATGATCAGATTATTAAGGTTTTGACTCTACATTGAACACAGTAAAGTGTATCTTCTAAGTACATGCCTAATGTAGCTAATCTAATCTTCTAATGTACATGCCTAGCTTCCAAGTAGGCCCTTTGTCTTTTTATTTAGGTCAGAACTGGACATTTACCTTCCTCAATTTCTACAATGTCTAGTCTGTTTGGTGT
The DNA here is from genome assembly GCF_000691845.1 of Merops nubicus. NCBI lineage: Eukaryota > Metazoa > Chordata > Aves > Coraciiformes > Meropidae > Merops > Merops nubicus. The sequence goes on from NW_008627678.1 coordinate 53,494, forward strand.
AGCTTGAAGACCCAACTGGGTTTTACACAGGAATTGCTTAAGGCAATTGATGGTGTGGGTTCCAACAAGAGTACTCCTCCCAAAGGCTCTCCAGTCGACCACGCAGATGCTTAGTGGTGGATGCAAGAGTTCATTTTCAGGCAGCTCCTGGTGGAGGAGGACAGACAACAGTGTGAGAATTGCTAGAGAACACAGAACATGTGTAGAATATTCGTTGGGCACAGCACTGAAGCTTTTACTCTTCTTTCAGTTCTCCTCCTCAGCTATTAACATACTCAAAATGCATGGAACGCAGGCAGTATAGTTCTGTCCACAGTTTGCTGCGACGTCTGGAGAGGGCCTTGTCTTTAAGAATACAGAATGGACCAAACGGACTGTGCTACTGAGCCGAGTCCCATGCTGCCATGGGTGAGCATCTCTTGTTATTACAGTAAACTGGGAGAATCAGGAACCTTCGGAAGGAATGAATGCTGTGTTGGAAGTTCTGAGTCTTAAAGCTGCTGCTGCTATGTTGAAGGCTATTAACCCTATCTGCCTCAGCTTGCCCAACCATGAGATGTGGACACTGGGTGATTACATGACTTACAGGATGAATTACAGAAGGGAAAACAGCTCTTTAGATGTGTGATGTACCATGGAAGCTTAAAATACAGTAGCAATTGTATTTCAGTGTTCAGGTTGGTGTTTTGATATCCTTTTGGTTTAGAAATAAACCTCTTCTCTCTTGATGCTAGCAACTAGAACAAATCAAACATTTTTTCTGATGCTGTCCTTTGTCCACTGAAAGTGTATAACACAGCCAACAGGTGATAATTAAACTTCCAGTCCATAACAGTGTTACAATATGAAAAGGTCCAGTGCTCATGAGCCAGAAATGATCAATCCTCTTAATAGCCCAGTAACACACAAAGGAAAATTAAAAGAATTGAAAGAAAATGCAGGAAATTGAGCACTACCCTGTAAAATGGGAAAGCAAGAGGGAAAAGTACTAAAAATATCCCTGTTATCTGCCAGCAAGTTCCAGCCTATCAGTAAAAATCTAATTGCAGTGTATTTCCTTGCTATTTGGGAGATAACACGAGGAACATCATCTTTTATCATACAGTTGTAGCAGAAGTCTTTTAAAGCATCTTCAAATCAGTAGCTTTTGCATGAGAACTGGTGTTCCTTAGTATTTAATCAAGACACAGAGGAAATTATTTGACAAGAAGGGAGGAAAATTAGTAATTAACACCTTGCCTAATCAGGGAACAGCCAGGCAAGGTGCAGCATGCTGTACATACCACTTCAAACCAATCTGCAAGACCACTGAAATTGGGATTTTTCTTGTAGCTCTGAATGACAGAGGATTTCACTCCTTTCCCTGCACATTCAATGAGAACCTGTGGGCGATCTACAGAGAGGAGCTGGACTTTCTTCAACTCTCGGACACCCCAAAACAGGACCTGTGGTGGGCAGAGAGAAATATCATTAGCCTGCAGAGACCCCTCAGCCTGGAGGAAACCACTGCCAAGATCCCATCACCTCACATCCCTTTGGGAATGGAGGACTGCTAGAAAAAAAGCAAAGCTTAAACCTGGCATTTAATAACCATCAGGATTAATGGTGGAAGTTAAAGCAATTAATGTCATCCAACTGTTTATCAAGAAGTCATTGTAAACAGAAGCCATAATAATCACATTTGCAAAAGTTGTCTTTTCAGCAAGGCAAGGGGACTATTAATCTGAAGGGCAGGGGCTTGCTTTGTTTAAAATGTCAGAGCTGTTGAACAGGAAAACAAATCCTGTATGAGGAGACCAACAGAAGTTTGCCAGCTGAGGTAGCCCTCAGATCTGCGATGGGTAGTAATGGGAGGTCTCCAAGAAGGTCTCTTTCAAATGACCATATTTGCTGTCCAGAGGACAACAAGGAGACTGTGTCTCTAAAATAGTCTTCAGAAAAAAAATAGGACTTTATACAGTACCTGCTGGGGGGCCCTGCAGGAGATGGCTGGAGCAGCAAGAGATGGTTACGTTAAGGTTGATGAGAGAAGCTGTGAGTCTCATGAACCTGAAATGAAGACTGGAACCAAAACGGTGCATGGGGAGTTTGTGGACAACTTGTACACTGACAGGACTGGGGATTTATGTGAGTCAGGAAGTGGCAAGGGGCACTGGAGGAGCATGAGAATTGGTGAGATCCTCATCTATTGCTGGAGGCTGGTTGTGAAAATTGGGACACACTTTCATAGTTACAATGGCTCCATAGCCTTTTCCACTAGTGTGAGATAACATGTATAATATCTTAGCAAAAACAGTTGTGTTGTATTCACTCTCTGCTATTTTTTTTATGATTATCCTCCTGAGTTCATATGTCACATGCACTTCCAACTATAAACATGTTCTTGTACTTTAACTGTCTGCATCTGGATGCAATTTCCCTGATTTTAAGGTGCTTGAGGTATCAGATTGAGGAGTGGCATTGTCCTGGGCTCCCTCCAGAATCAAAGGAGACACAGATGTACTTCCAAAATATAAATGAATCTATTTAAGAGCTGAATCACTAGGAGGATGGCTGCTCTGCTCAGCTGTCCAAAGAAGAAGCCTACAGCAAGGATGCTCCTGAGCTGGGAGCTAGTTGGGATAAGCATCACAGCAGTGTAAAATAGAAAAGGTACAAGCAGCACAAAGTAATCGTGCTGCAGGGCAGTGGGAAGTCCTTCACAGCACAATACTTAGAAGAACACTTAAGTTGAAGAATTTCTCTTGTCCCTTTTGCATCAGCAGAGTATTTCATGGGCTTATTTACCTCACAATGTCAGGTGTAAAAAAAAAAAAAAAGAAAAAGAAAGAATATTGCTAACAAAACCTCTTTCTTATGTACAGAAAGCAATAACTTAGCTAAATGATATAGCAGAGCTAATAATGGTTCTCTCCTTTTCAGCAGCTCAATTGCTTGATGTCTGAAGGCAAAGCTGGAACTGCTTCTGGGCTCCCAAAAGAGTATTTCAGAAGGAAGTGCCACCAGGTAATGAAGGCAGGGTCCGACTTGGCACAGCAAAACAGGCAAATAAGCAGGTGGTGTGAAGACTGCAGGATGAGTGACAGTGAGTGGTAAGGCTGGGCAGCATGCAGGCATTAGACAGACATGATAAGCTGTCACATTTCCCTGCTTTCTAACATAAGGGGACTTTGAGTCCAAATGGTGCAAGAGGAGGACAGACAAGGTGCAGACATTTGTATGCTGGGACGAGACATTGCTTGGCTGAAGTCTGGGACCCAGAAAAAGCCTGGGAGGTGGCTGATGCTGAACTTCACCTCCAGTGAGGTCAGCTGCAAGGGGAAGCTCCCCATCTCCTGCAGACCCTTCTCTGGGCTACACAGAGCACTGGCCCATCAGCCACAGTGACATGGGAGCAGTTCTTCCCAGCAGGTCAGGACTGAGATGTAGCTAGCCTCAGGTGGAAGCACTGTCTTGCATGCCCAGCCTCACAGAATCTATTTGATCTGATATTACCACATTTATTTTGTCACCCAAATGCTATTTTTATGTTATTTCTATTGATCAGGATTTTAAAATCATTGTCCCTTAAAAATACAGTTCAATAAGAGAACAAAAGAAGATGAAATTTGGAAATGCAAATATCCTAACTCACCTCCACTCTGTATTTGCTTAAAACAGGTCGGATGTTAGCTGGGACTGGGTAAATCTGGCCAACATCTGGTGGATCCAGTGGGGGAAGTCTGTCTGGATCTGACTCAGGAATCTGAAAAATTAAGCAGTCATAACTTAGGTTGGTTTTTGGAAGAATAAAACTAAGATCAGAAGTATCTGTGAATGGCAAACAGAGCACATCAATTTGATGCAGTTTTACAAGATGTTGCAGAGCAGACAGTTTGTGCTGTGAGAAGAATTTGACCTGGATTGCTGTCTGTCCTGCTGTGATGCTAAAACATTTGGCAGGAAGAGTATTCAATAGATTGTGTTTATGCACTTTTCGGAGAAAAAAAAGACTCCTTTGTCCTAGCAGAACATAGTCTGCCCTAAAGATATGTATGTACTGAAGCATGCCTATTTATTTACTAAAAATGGAAAGCGTGGTAATTCTACTTAACAAAAATCCTGCGCCAAACTTCTTAGGAAGATTTTCACAGGAAAATTCTAGATCTGATTCTGGTTTACAAAGGCTGGTGAACAGACAGTATACATCAGCTAAACCACACGTTGCCAGACAGACCTAATTCTCTTCAGCCACTACAGAGTAGCAGTTCTACATTATTGCACGCTGTCACTGTTTGAGAATTTGCAAGTCATCTCTCCAGCATTAGGGGTGGGTCTTCTCTGGGCAGCTACCAAAATCCAGCAGCCAGCCTCAGCCATGTTCTTTGCACATATTGCACCTAGAGTCTGCCCTACGATCAGGAGCTCATTTGGGCACAGAGGACAGCCCTGTGGCGTGTGGGTGGGAGGACAGCATGCTCCACCACAGCTCTGAGGCTCGACCATCTCTTAGCCTCTTCCTGCACTCCAGGCTCTGCTGCCTGCTTAGTTCACCTGCTGTGGGAAAGCTTCCTGGCTTCATTTGCCCATCCCTTCCTAATGTTCAACAGTGTATTTATGACCTTCTCAGTCCATGTGAAGATCTGAATCTTGGCCTGAATCAGGAAATTTCTAGACAAAACTGTTGAAGCCAGCACCTCATGATCAGTCCCAACCAGAAGCTCAGGTTGTGATAGCAGAGAACAGTAGGAACACAGCTTTCACAGGTGAGCTCACAACCTACAGACAGAGCTCTCCTTGCCTTTCACATGATGTATGGTACCTAAAGTGTCCTGTACATACAGCTTCTGGGAAAAAGAACCACAACCTCTGGAGTGCTCCAGCATTCCTAAGTTCACTTGTCACTGTTGAAAGGTGAAGGAGCTCAGATACAGCTCTAAAAGGACTTGTAAAGTTGAAGTCTCCTGCTTCATTCAACTAAGCCATCTGTCTTGCACCTGCAGCCATGTACAGTTGTGGGGGAGTTTAATTAGCTAAAGGGAGAAAGGATGAGATCCCTAGTACCTTGTAGGTGAAGGACATGTGTGGAAAACTTATATTCTAGCATAACACCTTTAGCACATGAGCATTCACATAATTAACAGAAATAATTCACATGCACATATTTACTGCCTTTTACCAGAAATAATTCATATGCACAAGTTTACTGCCCTTTACCACTAAAAATCCAAACCAATTCATTTAATAGATCTTGTGGAACTTGAGGCTGGAGATCTAACTCTGGTTTGGCTCTTCCCTAATGTATCTGTTTTCTGTCAGTCAATTCTGCCATGCTGGTTAAAAAGCCAAACAGAAACACACAACTTTGTGAAAAATGCCAGCCAGTCTAGAAATCCATCTGTTTAGCTTGAATAATATTCAGAGCTTCCAACTCTATATTAGCTGACATTAAACGCTCCAAAATTTTACCCCATAATAGATCAACTGGTACTTCAAATAAAGCAAGAGGCAAAGACCACCTGAACCAGATCACATACCAGATGCCATGACCCTGCACACAGTTCACATCTCAGGGTACCCCCTTTCATTGCATTATCTGACTTGGGTAGCGATGGCAGGTCACCAAGAAAAATATATTAATCTCCATGATACAGTGACTTATGAATATGTAATTTCTAAACTGCAAACTGCACCATTTCTTTTCTTTCTTTCTTTCTTTTTTTTTTTTTTTTAACTAGAACCTACACAGCTATTTGTGTCACCTCTTACAGCTGTGAGAAGAGATTCATTCCAAAGGACATAGCTTAGGAGAGGAAGACTGGTGAGATCTCACATTTGAGGACAGAACTGCCTCATAAGGAATTTTATTAAACCTCACTCCAGGACTGCAAATCATAGGACTGATATCAAGTTAAGATTTCATGGATCTTCACTTTTGCTCTTTTTAAGTGTTGCAGTTAACTGAATTCAAATATATTGCAAGGTCCACAGTTTTCCAAGATCTAAAGGCACTAGTGGAGTTGAGAGTGTTTCTGTATTACGCAGTGAAACTGTTAATTTCAGTGAAATTACTTTGTTATAACTTAGAAGGGATTTTGTTTTGTGGCCACAGTGAAACTGCACAGAAGAAGAGGTAAGAAATGATCTAGGACTCCAATGACAGTAGAGGAAAATACCCCCAAGGTGTGTTGACAAAAGAATTCTGCACCTCTGATTTAAAAACAAACAAACAAAAAAACCCACAGCAAATCCTAAGCCCCCTTTGAGAAAGATCAAGACTCCTAGTATTCATTATTTATGTATTTTTTTAGTATACTAGTTTTCTAAATGCCAGAATGCTTTGTTATAAGAATAATTTTATCCTTCCAGCAAGACCCAGCATAATAACATTCATTTTGAGAAAGGAGCATTCACTTCTTACCCAACACTTCTTCAGCTGAACTAAATTGTACCTGCAGATCAGAGTTATTGAGCACAGAAAGGTTATGGCTCAGAATGTGAATAAATTAGTGATGAGAGATTTTTGTTTCCATCCTCACACAGAGCATCATCAACCCTGATGTTGGAAGGAGCCACGAGCACATCAGCTTTCTGAGTACTTTTGGAGCCTGGCAGATGTTTCTATATATCTTTTCCTGAAAATTTCTTTAATGTCTATATTGCTATTATCTGCCATGTGAGATGCTGTAGAGTATTGTCACTGAGAAGAACAATACAGACCATGAAATTTAGGGCACAGCAAGTGACAGGCAAATGAAGCTCAGAGCATGCAAGGAGCAGGCAGTGGTTTGTGCATGGACAGTGGGCCCTGGCAGGGTGGAGGGAGTGACAGAAATTGTACTGGGACTATGAAGTCTAACAGCAGAGTGACTCTGCCTCAGTTGCAATTCCCACTAATTCAAGAGGGTGATGGGCCTTGATGCTGCAGCTGCTTTTGTGAGCCCAAGGTGTACAAGTGTAACAGTCAAGAAAGTCTACTTTACCTCCAGAAGCTCAAACGTAGCCAGAAGGTCTCCTCCTGAAAGATTTCCACAATACACTGGGTGGTAGGAAAGTTTAGGTGGTTCATAGTTTTGATCAGCAAGTCTCACCACAGGGGCAGCCACTGTAGACCCAATATATTCTGCCTTACCCTAAATAAGAAAGAATACAGGTGTCAAATGCATTTGAGTTTCACAGCTGTCATAGGAGCCAAGATGATGCAGAGTTTAGTATTTGTGGGGAGAAAACAAGCAAACAAACAAAAACCAACCAACCAACCAACCAACCAAACCCACAAAACCTTCCTCTGAAGGAAAGAGCATGGTAAAATGCAAGGCAGTTATGAAAATGGAGGATCCAAGTATCCAAAATTTCTGAGCTCTATGAGACTGTGTCAGAGTTTGCATGGTAAGAGATAAATTCATGTCTCCCCAGACTTAGCTGCAATATCTGCAGTTGTGTGCAAGGGAGGTAGTGGAAAGATGCTTCTGATTTCTGTAAGCCAGTCTTTAGGAACAAGGTTCACTTGGGGAAAAAGCATGGCTACACCTTTGAAAGGAGATAAAATGAGTCTCAGGGTTTTTTTCAGATGTTAAACTGCAAACCACTGTGAGACTGAGCTCCATTCAGCAAGGTCAAACATTTAATGCCTATTCAGTGACACACTGGTGGTAAAGCATAAGAGCCCATGTTTTTACTGAGAAAGTTTTTGTGTTTACCACTGCATCATCATCATACAGCTCGATGACAATCTCTGGTGGGAACTGAGCGATCTCCTCTCTGTCACCATGAAGCACAATGCTGTTGAAGAGTAGCATCTGGTTCCAGGTGGGGGATAACGTCTGAGAAATGATCTAATGAAAGAAATAAAATATTTAATGAGCTGTGAGCAGGTCAGTTGGGAGGCCTTTCAACAGGATGTGCGGACCTGCTGGTGATGTCCTTTCCCACAGTTTGAACTATTCCTTGTCTTGAGACACCCCATTTTTCAGCAGCTATCCCCTGCGAGAACAGTATGATTCTTTTGTTTTGAGGCCAGTATCTCCAGTTTCTAGTGTTCCCTGTTTGCCTCACAGACCCCTCACAAGTCTGTCAATACATGACCACTAGGCTGTGTAGACAAAGATCAGTATTAAATTCAGAGGAAAGCTGCTGGTTTAGGAAAGCAGGCACATGTCCAATGCTATTAAAATAAAGCCTTTGCCCTAAATTGTGGCCAGTTTTCACTCCTCCAGGATATATGTTTTCAATCTTTCTTTTTTTACTTCAGTGTAATGACACATAACACTTTATGAAAAAGAAAAAAAGGTATTTTAATGAACCACACATAATAAATCAATAGTTTTGAAATTATTATAATTTAGTTTATGTGGATGTTTATGGCATTTCATCATAGACAATGTTTTAATTGTCTTGGTAGGAAATATATTTAACAAAGATAACACCTAAAGAGGAAAAATATGCCAGCTGCAAAATGACTCATAACCTGCTATCATTCTTTAGAATGGAAATGAAGCTCTTCACTATAGTTGATTGACACTTGGCTGACAATCTTCTAAAAACATATGTTATTGGTTGCAACATTTTACTTAGGCACTGAATAAACTTAACATTTCCATGCCTATAAAATCTTATTTTTCCTGGGCCAAATTCTACTTTCCTGAATCTGATGCATCTAAGCATGAACTTCATTGGCTTCATTCATGAACTTCAGTTAGAAGTTAAAATTACATTATAGGAAAAAGTCAGTTAATATCCTTGGGGCAAAAGCAGGATAAGAAGGCACCTACAACTTAGAGCAGAGAAAGGTTTTTTTTGCTTCTTGATCCTTTTGGCATGTGCTACAGAACTTGATTTGTAAGAGAAGGTGACAAAGGGCTTTTAGAATTAAACAAAACAGTCTTATGCAGAGGTTTTTTTTTTCGGATGGCCAGATCAGGTGTATGAACACTTCTGAAACAAGACCATATTTGGCCCAACAAATTCTGCTTGTGTTTCAGAACTCCCAGCCCCGTTTTATCTCCAGGGTAGTTGTAGAGGGCTCAGGACCTCTGAAAGTCAGTCCATGTTCTGTGAGAGATCGTTCTCCTGCTCACCTGCCAGGGCTGTACTTCAACCCTCCTTGCTAAAGCTCTGTAGAAGTTTCCCCTTCTTTCTAGAGGCTTTATCAAATGTCCACAGGAGATCATTTGCCCCCGGAGATGCCTGAGGGAGATGTGAGGCTACTCCCTATGGGCACATTTCTGCAGCGTTTAGGTGGTGCAGAAAGTCTCACACATCTCTGTTTTCAGCTCTTCTCAACTTTGCTACTCTAAAACCAGTAGTGTGCTTTGCCAAATTCCATCACAACCAGCCATGATGGCACAGGAGCCATACAAATGTTTCCATTCTTTGCTCAATCATTGCATGCATAGACTGCAGGAAAAAAGAACCACAGGGGTTCATCCTCATACCAAGCAATGACAATAGCCCAAACTTAAAACATACAGAAAAAGATGTACAGAAAGGTTATTCACTTGCTACAAAATCCCAGTAGCTCCAGAGAATCTGACATCTGAGCTAAAATAAACTAGTACTGCTGCACTTCATGTTAGAATAGCAGGTTACACCTGAACTTTTGCCTTGCTTGCAATGGACTCTCAGGAGTTGCCCTTTAACAGCAGACATTTAATTTCCTGCTAGGTACCTCCTTACAAAACCAAGATTTGTTCATTTTCATCATTTAATCAGGAAAAAAAAAAATAATAATAAAAAAACAAACAAGGTGGTTTAATTTACTGAAAGAGACTTTGGAACTTACCTTTGTGGTCTGGCAGCGTGATGTGAAAGTAACTTTTGCAAAAGGATCAGAAAGTCCAGTGCTGTCAGCTGCAATAAGCCCCCTCGCCTGATACATGTGGGCTCTCAGCTGGAAGAGGTGTGGGGCTGCACCATTGCAAAGAAAACAGTAACATCAGCTTCATGGAAATGATGCAGCACATGGGTAGGAAGGGAAGAATCATCACCTGCTGTCCAACCATAATCATAGAACCGTTTCTGTTGGAAAAGACCTTCAAGATCATCAAGCCCAACCATTAAATCTGACAAGGGGAACTGTTGGTTTTGTCATACTAAACCACCCGAGACATTCAGAAGTTGTGTAAAACTTGCATTCACTTAAAATCCATGTTTAATGCAGGTCTCTACTGCAAGGTTGTTAACTGCCAGTTTTTATCTCCCCTCACGGGCTTATCTACTGGGTGTTCAACATGGTAAATTCATCAGGAGAACTGAAGGATGCTTCCTCATTAAGAGGAGACAAACCCATGGGGACAGAGAACAGAAATAGCAAGCACATAGGTCCTTTCTTTCCCTGGCATCTGCAAAGTGTCAGTGGCAGGGCTGATGAATTGGCAATGAAACCAGCCTTTTCTGATGAAAAGATGCTAAGCTGTGACCATCTTAGAGCAGTTATTTTAAGGAGAGGTTGTGATACCCTCTGAATTAGAGGTTTTGGGGCCATGACTCTTAATTGCTAATACGCAGAGGAAAGAATGCCTTACTTTTATACAGCAGGCAGGCAGGTGAGGGCACTGCACTGTGCCCTGTGTTGGTGTTAGATGGCAATTCAGTCTCATATCCTACGGGCAAATTCTCCATGATGCTGCGGGCATAGCTGGCAGGTCCAAGCCATAAGTAGATGTCCACCTTTGCCTGCACAGTCCAGCCCAATGGGCGCTTGCCTGGTAACTTAAGAAAAAAATCCACCTGTCAACAACAAGCTCAAAAAAGAGAGATGTCTGGATGCTGAGTCCTAAAAAGCCAAAGTGAAATAAAGGACCATTCATTGAGCTGATATACTGATAAATGGCATTCCTCCACAGCAAGTGGCCCTGAGACTCATTTAGGACAAGGAACTTCTGTGATTCTTAGGGAAGAAATTATTAATTTGCTTGTTTGAAAGTCTGTGTAAATGTCATACTGCCTCGTATGCAGAGATTTGTGCAGGCCACCTAATAGCTGCAAGTATATCTGTGCTAGCTCATACCCTACCTTTCCCAGACTTCAGCCCATTTTCCATTTTATGCAGTTTTTCTGTCCTCCAATAGTTAGTCACACATATTTCTAAAAATACTACTCCCTTTGGCAGGTCAGAAAATATATTCCAGTATAAAATGTTACTAGTCTTGACAAACAATGCTATTATTTCGTTCCTCTTCCTTCCCACTTCATCTAGCTTTGTTAAGCTCCATGTTTAGTATTATCTATTCCTAAGGAAACTCTTGGCGTTGAAGGGGCTGGAGAGTAAATTGTGGTATTTTTTTGTTCATGCAGGCAAATAGTAGTGAGCTTAACAAGTACCTATGGCAACAGCCAGGAGCTTAGATAACTCTATCTGCTTTTTAGCTATGCTTTATGGGAGAGCTCCCAGCAGCTCCAGGTGAAAAACCACTAAAAAGTCATTATATGAAGTTACTTTCATGTTGTTTGTTTGGGCTTTTCCTGAGGGCTATAGTAACAATTACATTGCATAATATTCCACTACCAGATATTACTGGTCACACTGCCTTTGTAGGTTTATATCCACTAAGGCATTCCTTCAAGATGAATAATACCATAGAAATGCTTTGGACATATATTGCACAAACCTAGGCACATTTTAAATAGCAAGCATAAATATTTGCTGTATTATCTCTGAATACCAAGGTTTCCTCACTACTTGAGTTGCTGCCGACCTCTTACCACTTTCCTCCCAGACATTCATGTGCTGCATTCTGATGTTTTTGCCAGAAAAGAGGCTGTACCTCTTCTGTTTATGTATGTAGTTATAATGCTATAAACTTGCCATAAAGAGTAGTGAGAGAATTAAACACTCATACACCAAAAGCCTAGCTATGATACAGTGCTTGAAGGACAAGCATAAACATAGTAATCAAATGTTAATAGATGGAAGACACAAATGAGTACATATTTTTATATAGTACAAAGATACGACTGTAAATGACAGTCTCTGGAAGAAATTTGAGTTCCGAAAGCTTCCCAGGCATTACCTGTGTTTGTAGAGTGCCTTGGACTTACTTTCAGGAAATGGGTTTTAATCTTCCCACAGTCCTTGCCCCTCTGCTCCTTTGCTGGGGAATAGAGTATGTTTTTTGCTGGGACTCTTGCATATGCGACTCTCTTGTTGCTGCTTAGCATCCAGATGAACACGTCAGGCACCGTATTCTGTGGCTGTTAAATGAGGAGGAATACTGAAGTAAAACTGCATTTTTTCTATGAGCCACCGCCATTATTTTTTGTTAAAACATTCTCTACCAAGAGCTAATTTTCTCACAGCTCCAGTGGAGTGGCATATGTGAACCTGGACTAAAAGAAGCTTTCACTTGATGCCAGACTTGCAGTCTAAACCTCCATTCCTAAGCACAACTGAAGGTAAAGAGCTTTGTAGAGTGATTAAGGAGCAACCATTCCAATCATTTGAGGAGAAACTAAAACTAGAAATCTGAGCACAACATTGCCTTAGGAAATAATTTACCCTCAGATTATGTAAAATGAAAGTACCTACCAGGGAAAATACCATCAACTTCATCTATACCAGCAAACCAAAAAGGACCAGGCGTAAACTTAAGCAGTGGCATACAATCATCTGCTCTGCTTGTGAGGATGCTCCATGGCATTGCCTTGCCCTGTTTCAAATAACATTTCTCCAAGCAAAGCCTGAGCATGGTTTGAAGCAAAGACCAGCCCAGTGGCCCTTCCCAGGAGGCACTGTGAGCAATATCACTTTGTTTTGGGAAGGAAGAGAACCTGGCTGTGGGCTGTAAACCATAGTAGACTGTGCTACTTGCTCTCTGAGACAGGGAATAGCCATGGCTCCATTTAGTTTGCTAGTGCAGAGAGCTCTCAGAAGGACAGCTCATACCAGGACACATAGGGGATCACCTTACTTTAAAAAAAAAAAAAAAAAGGAAAGCAGAAAGAAAAACTCCATCCCACATCCTGTCTATGCTACATGGCCCAGTATTTTCCTACCATGGTCTGTTAACAGCTTCATTTAATGCAAAACAGGATTGGGTCAAAATATCCAAAGGACAACTCTTTGGATAACCAGGCCAATACTTATTATGCACAAGGGATTATGAAAATCAAAGTCAAGCCCTGGATTTTAAATTTATCTGAATTTCTGTGTGGATTACCTCGTCGACCAAGAATCGAATTTTTTCTATAAAGCTCTGAGTCTCACGTATCATTTCATCCAGTGTCATCTTCTTTTTCTGCTGCTGAACAATTCCCTTGGCACCACTGGACATGGCGTCCTGCAGTCAGGAAAGACAACATGTATTTCTTATGCATTATCAACCAGTTTAACTTCACACAGAAGGAGAAAACAGTCTTTGATTCAAGCTGAAAAGAGAAGATAGGGACACCTGGTTCAAAGGAACAATTACCTTCCTAGTCACAATAGAAAGGGATCAAACCTTTGGATCTGAATAACATAAAATGTGAATGTCCCACATCTGGTCAGTTACCAAGGGAAGAAGCTCCAGAGCCAGCCTGCCCCACAGCAGAGTGGTTGGTTCCTTGCAAGAGGTGACTAGGCACAGGAATATTGAATGCCAGAATTCACTAGTCTTGAAGTTCAGCTCCATCACAATAATTAAATGCCTAACAGCAGTGTTGAATTGTTTGTTTGTTTGTTTTCTACTGAACTCAGCATCATCAAATTTTAAGACGTATGGAAAAGAAGAATGAGCTCATTATTGTAATGTCTTATTTGTATTTACAAACAATATGTTCTGAATATTATTTTAGGTTGGCTTACAACTCTTTATCAAGCATAGCAGAATCTATCTAAAAAAAATGCTCAGGATAATATATTCATATTAATTACAAAGCTTTCCAGTATGGTGAAATCAAATAGAAATTAAAAGGTATACAACCAGTGTGGTTACAGTTAACATCATTGCATCAATGTTTACTGGAAAAAAAACACACATACCAGCTCTTGCTTGAATAGCATCAGTCTCTTTTTGTCCAAGGCAGTGTAGTTCAACCCTTTGGGCTTCTTTTCAGCAACGGTAATGAAGGCCCTATGGCACAAGAATAACAGGTTCCTTAAAGGTGGGTTTGTTTGGTTTTTTTTTTAGTGTGAGCTGCTAAAATACTTTGGAATGAAATGTTCTGTCTGCTGCAGTACATGAATCAGAAGTCAAAGATGCTGAAATTCTCTAAAATAAGTTTTGAGCACCCATAAAATCAAAAGAACAGAGTCCCAAAACTGCATTGCATACCTAGAAATCAGGGTTTGTATCTATTTTGAGCCAAATCATGTCATCTGATAGAGCCCAGCATGGGAAATCCTTTGTTTTTATCTTTACCTTGTCCTTTTTCATGGTATGTCTATAACACACTTTATTAAATCTTACTTATCCCATACATGTTCTTCTTAGAGTCCAGAAAGCCAAAACAATATGACAATGATTGGCAATAGTTTACTGTCAATACTGAATATTGACAAGAACAATAAAATATTTTCCCTGTATAAACTGCAATTTGGGAACACCTTTGCTTTTATTGCAAAATATAAATATATATTGCAATAAGTTTACTGTTCTTTTTTAACCATCAGTTTCCTTGTCTATACTCAAATTTGAAGCCAACATATAAAGTTGATTTTCTTTATGCCTCTAGTAAATGCAGTTACCTGCTTTGATCGATAAAGTCATTTAGGGTTGTCCTCATTTTCTCCTCAGATGCAACCTCTGAAACCTTGATCAAGTCCCTTACTTGCTCTAATGATTCTTCCTATGAAAAACACATGAAAAAGCCGTTATGTAGAGGATGGCACTTAGTCATTCTGCCAGTGTTATAACACCATTATTTACTATATGACCAGCAAGAATGAGGGAGGCAACTTTGCAGCCTGACGGAACAGGACCTTTGATGTATCACTATATCTGAAGTGTGCAGAAAGAAGACTTCAGCAGCATGATTTAATTTTACCTTTTCCCAGTCTCTCCAACTAGCAGTCCAAGATACTGCTGCTTTGAGCAGCTTTGCTTTCTTGCCTCTTTGGTGAGGATCAGTCAGTGGGAAACATTCTCCATACAGTAGGAGGAAAAAGTCCTTGTTTCTGTTTCCAGCCCTGCTGCTTAAATTAAGTTGCTGGAGTCAACTTCCTAAACTTTAGGGGGCAATGAAATCTGTGTGCAAGGTCTACCACAACACCTACTGTTATTGAGAAATGGAGTCTGTTCTTACAATGTAGAATAAATGGCTGGATTTTCAGCAAAGCCTGTGGGAGTTCAGGTACACTGACAAAGATATTTCTCCGTATATATATTCAGAGGTTTAATTTTCAAGTACCTGAGTTTGAAATGTTGAGCTATAAGCCACTGTCTTCTCATGGTACAGTTTTGCATGAGTGTGACTTCAGTGCTGTTGCTCATGAAGTATATAAGGATAAATGAGGGATGAATCAGACTCTCAATCTGAGTGCTCTGAACTAAAATATATAGCATTAGAAGTCACTTTAAATACCACTACTTTCTTGAAACTGTTGATAGTCAACTTTAAATAAGGGTAGAAAAAAACATCATTATGGAAAACCACTATGTTTTAGGGCATCACAGTGACTGCCCATGAGATGACACACCATTTTGTTTCTATCAATAGTTTTAGGAAAAGTAAAACCAAAAAGTGTGTCCTTTAAAGAGTCTCCATCATAAACACAGGTTAAAACATGTGGTCTGGGCAAGAAGACATCAGAAGAAAAGCCATCAGGCAGGATTTTTCTGTATCTCATATTTTAACTGTTTGACTATTCTTCCAAAGAATAAAACATTATCAGCTACCCTTTCACAAAATGAACAGCAAGGAATGCATTTGGGGGAAACTCTGAAGGCCTGCTTTGGGGAATGTGACCTCTCACTGCTGTACTCTGCTGGATGCATGAGTCTGGAAGGATGGTTGCCACTTACCAGGTGATCTGCCATTCTCTCAAGCATGTTGGAATAGTACAGACGGAAGGTCTGGTCACCCCAGTAACTCTTGACACAGACACAGGGCTTCCTCTCATCGTATGGCAGGTACTGGTAGTTCCTGTGAAAACAACATATGGAGGAGATCATAAAGGTAAGAGAGGAGTCTGGGGGGCGGCACAGGAAAGGAAAACCCTTTGGTGCTCTCATAGCACAGAAACTGAAGACACGACAGAATGTGTTCACAGTTGCTAACTAACAAATACTGGGAGGAATAAACACAAACATCACTTATGCTACCTGTGAGATCCCCAAAGAGAAAAAGCTTGATGTCAATGGATCTACTTTCAGTCCTATCCAGGGTGGCAGAAAAACCAGGCAAAGAGGTGTGCAGAAGGGGCTGCGTCTCTCATGTTCGCTTGCAAGACAAGATACCCCGGGTCATGTCAGATAGAACTGGGCACGTGTGTTTAACTGCTAAACCAAGCCCACAGAGACCAAATCACTTGTTGCTCTTGAGCATCCTATCCATAACTCCTAACTTCCATACACCCCTAATAGGCTGATGTAATAATTTTTCTGTTTAAAAAGATGAAGATCTTCTCTACAACTTCATTTTACTGCCCTATGGATATCAAAAGAGAAACAGAAATTCCCATTTACTTTCTCCTCAATAACTTACAGTAAGGTGAACATTACCCATTGAATTCAGTGTGTAGCATGTCTATAGCTACACAGGTCTTGGGCAGTCATTCATTTTGGTGGTTTCATAAATAGGAAAAACAATTCAAGTATCTCCCAGTACCAGAACATATTAACCTGAAATTCACAGAGCTTATATATCTTTTCATGGGATTTACTAGCAAAATTATACAAGCCATGAAATAATTCACATGGAAGATTGAACTTTCATGTCTATTATTTCCTCTGTGAGAATTTAGAGGAGTCACGTTTTCAGTGTTAGCTTATCCTTGCTATACATTTTGACATAAATACAGAAAATTCCTGGCAATATAATGGTGTCTGCTGTAAAAGGCTTATTGCTCTGCCTGCTCCTTTAATTAGCTAGTGGTTTTAATCTCCAAAACACTCTTGTTATTTTTTGCTATTATTCATTTATGACTCTAAAATGCAGAGTTTATCTAAACTACTGGATATCCCATTAAGTACTGATTAATACTTAAAATATCTAGTGATGAGACCAGTAAGATGCCTATATGAGGCAACAGTCACACAGTCATTAATTGGTATCTGCTGCTGGCCAAACTCTTTTAGATAGCACACAAGGGGAAAAAAAAGATGCAGTGTTTTACATAAATTTGAGGAAAAGGGATCTTTAATGAGAGAAAACTTAGTTAATATTTGAGTGAGCCAAGAAGCAAACAGCAGATTTGAAGAGTGATTAATTCTTCTACAACGGTTTTTAAATCAAAATTCTTGTTAAGGGAAAAACTAAAAATCCCTCAGTCTCTCAGGGAAGCTAATAACCCAGCATGTAGCCAAATCTGGCATCCTTTTAATGAGGAGAGGCAACTATCTTTCTGTCAAAAACTGTTCTTTTCTCCCTTCTCTTTATTTCTTTGCTGCAGAAACAAGTATTTCTACCATGGTATTTTCATTCTTGTTTTCTTCCACTACCTCTTATTTAATCTGACTGAGCCACTGATTGCAGGAAGGGTGAAAGTACTTTTTAACTTTAAGGGGGTGCATAAACCAAACAGATCCAGGTTAGTATTTCTCTGGAAAGTGCTCTGGGAAGCTGACTGTCTTGAACAGTTTTCAATATTTTTGACTTATTATTCTGTTTCTGGGGCTGGTCATTGGGTGGGTGTTACTTGTGATCAGAGTATGGGACCCTAAATCAGGGATAGCAGTGAAGGAGCTGTGCTTTCCTACAGCTGTCCAGTGTAGAGCTGGTCTAACGCAGCCCTTCTAGAAACTCCAGAAGTTCAAGGGCCCATGAGGCCAAGATCAGAAGATGAATGTAAAATGGGTCAGAGCTCATTCACTTCAGTGGAAGCTATAACATTTACTGTTGTGAAAGATGTAGTTGAGGATTTGAAAGCCTCAATTCCATGTAACCTGATTAATTCTGCCAGGGTTTATTGATGAGTCCCACAGGATTATAAAATAGGAACCAGGGTCCTGCATGATGAAGTTTTGAAATGCAGATCCTCACCTGTTCCCACCTGTAATCAATGGCTTCTCAGGGGGTGTAGTGGATATCAGAGGTACTCCAAGGTCCTGAGAAATTTCATCCTCCCCCTCGTTCAGCAGGCTTTCTTCTGCTTCCCCATCACGTCTCTTCTTTTTCCCTCCAACTCCTGCTGATATCCCATCAGTAATATTTCCAAAGTTACCTAGAGACACAGGGTTATAAGTGAAGAGATGACTAGTTTGGAGGTGGTAAACCTCAACAAGGTTTAAAAAAAGAGAAAGACTAGCCATATTAGTGGAAAAACTTTGTCCCCTCCTGTTCTTTAGCTATTCTGGCCACACCACAGTTTGTAAAGGTCCTAACAGGGTATGTTGGTCCTAATGACTTTTCAGACTGCAGGACAGTGATTCTTTACCTAATGTAGGTGATAAATACCTAGTATACTACCCCCCATCACTAAGCGACGCAGTCCTCTGGTTGCTGGCCCTCAGGACCTTCTGCTTTTGCTAAAGAAATTCAGAAGCAAAAACAATACTGCTGTTGATATTTCTAGACCCAGAAGTCCTGCTATGCATTTGACTCACAAAGCAAATGTGTATCCTCTTACCATCATCTGGATGACAATTTCAAAATCTGATCTCAGAAGTGCTAAAACTCATTTTGAGACTAGCAAATTTTGTGTAGTAGAGTTACAGAGTTAGTAATAACAATGCTTTGAGGCCCCAGTTTCAAGCCTAATGCCAGACAACTCTGCTAATGACAGTTATCTTCTCTGATAGGATTTTGCCTTAAAGGGCAGTTATCAGTGTGGGAAAGAGGTGCATCCATCAAACTGGTAATTAGAGATTTTATTACAGACAGGCGGAAAACATTCTTTGCAGGAGGAGGATGTGCTGAATCACCCCATACAACATCCTGATCTGGACTTATAGTTCAGCCTCTTATGTAAATAATGGCCAACTGCCAAATTTGGATCCAAATTTCAATTGCACAGGTAGACATTCGGGTCCAGAATTCAAAGCCAGATTCATCTTGAGTATTTGTTTTGAAAGCAATCAGTATAATTTCTTGCCCAACTATACAAATTATTTTCTTGTTGTTCTTAGTTCTGCTACCTGCTAAATTTCAGCAGGAGATTGTCCTGTTTGTCACAGACATCTCTCCCTGCACTCATTGCCTCACAGTTCAGCTCACTCGAGTACACAAGCACAAAAATGGGAACTGTCAGGCTGCTACTGTGCACTTGGACTCTAAGTGGGGCTAGTACAGAGATAAACAAACCCCAGCATGGGATACGAGATCAATTCAAGCTTCTATCTGAAGAGAACCTTCTTCTGCTTTGAAAACACCCACTCAATGTTCATGAAAATGTCTTAATTTTCCCTTTAGCTTGCTCCCAGGGACAATTCAGCTCCACCATAAGGAGGTCCCACATGCAATACAGTCCTTCTTCACTCAGAGAGAGGACAGAACTCACAGAAGGATCTCAGAGGACAAGCTGCTGCATGCATTTTGAGATTTGGCTGTGCATCACCTCCATGCCACAAACACAGACCCATATTAGCTCAACAGGATTGGACAAAACAGATGGATCGTTCCTGCCAGGGACTAATTGCAACCACAGATTAAACTTGGCCCTAAATTAAATATATGAGTTTGGTCCCCCAAGCAAATAGGAGGCTAAATGCTGGGTGAGTTGCTGCGTATGGTGGGTGATAGAATTTGTATTAATACAGGGCATCTGGGAGTAGAGACAGCTAGGCATCAGTATGCACAGCTTGACTGCTGTCCAGAGAAATGATCAGGGTTTAAACCCAAATGTAACCCCTACTCTGGAGCTGACTCCTAAGCCCCAAGACACAGCTGTCAGTAACATGTAGCATCCCCTCACTACTGAGACTTCCTCTCTGCTTTGGAGAAGAGCTTAACACACTTACCAATGGAAACCTCAAAAGTTATGGGCTTGTCCCCAACCTTCCTATCAATCATTGTGGCTTCAAAAAATGTCCCAAAGAGAAGGAATTCCTCAAATTTCTCTTCATAGATCTATTGGAGGAGAAGGAGGCAGAAAAATAACATTTGTTTTACCTTCTAGTCTTTTTTACAGCACAGAGGAATCTTTATAATAATCTCTAGCAGCTGTTAGTGTCGTAGATCTATCAGTTTGAGGTGGTCAGTGTGACACTATTTGTAGGAAGAAGTAATACCTCTTCTCTGAGAAATTGCTATGATTGGAAAAAGAGATAAGCCTGTATGACATTGGTTTTGTCAATATTGTCCAGTTAATCATAACTGGTTGCATAAGTCATTACCCCTCACTCTGCATTAAATGGTTTCAGCATCTTCACATGATCTTATGCCATCATTCAAACTATACACCTATTCCAGTTCAAAGGCAGTTTAAGGGTACTCTTCTAGTGCAACAACAACAAAATATGTCCCTCCTGATACAAGTCATTTCTCACTGAGTGTGCAGGAGTCTTCCTTTG
Organism: Merops nubicus; assembly: GCF_000691845.1. NCBI lineage: Eukaryota > Metazoa > Chordata > Aves > Coraciiformes > Meropidae > Merops > Merops nubicus. Next base: position 74,061 of record NW_008627678.1, read on the forward strand.
CATTGCAACAGTAAATGCTGCCATCATAAAGCATCCGGCCGGGGCTTGCTCAGCCAGTTCTGCTTTACCCAGGGTGACTTTAACCTACTGCCCATGTGTCTGTAATACCAAGATTTTGACCTTGCTCTGTTTAAACCTCTTGGAGACCCAGCACCTCTTTGTCCCAGGCACACACTCTCGCTCAAAGAAGGACAGTTAATGACTCTTGGATCATTAACAAAACAAGCTATTAGCCCCAAACCAAAACTAAGCTCAAAGGAGATATATTTTATAGGTTTAATTCTGCCCAGATTTACACCCTGACTACCACAATCTTTCCGATGCAAACCCTACTTATTTCACAGCATGGATACCAGTGTACTGGATTAGGCAAGATCCACACTGGCTTCTTTTGCAGCAGAGTGAGACAGTGAATAAAACATCAGCTGCATATGAGTATTTGTTTCCCTAACTTCTGCAGAGTAGAAACAGCTTTTGACAGCTCATGATCCCTTCATTTTGAAAAAAACCTGCATGGTGCTTAGGTCTTCAGCAAAAGAATTAGCAGCATCACATATCAAAGCTAACATCACAAACAGATTGCAGCTCGAGTGTAGCTTTAGCTTCCCTGTGCCTTGATTAATTTCAGCATGAACCCAGAGCATAGACCACCTAGTAAACCTGAGCCTCAGAGATGGCAATACACACATCTATTTCTTATTCTGAAAACAAATTAAAAAAAAAATAAAAATCACAAATGTTTAATGTCTTCTTGATACTGGAATAGGTCAATAAAGTGCTGTGGGGCTGGGTAATTCGCCTCCGTTGTCTCAGGGGCTCCATAAGACATTTTTTGCCTTATTTATCATGTCTCCAGTTCCTGCTTTTCCTTTCAGAGAGTTGTAATACAATTACTGTGACTACTATAGCTTGAAATATTGCTGAATGTCAAAACCAGAAAAATATCAAGCATTACTGTATTGTGTTGTTGCCTTTTACTCATTCTGTATTTAAAAATGAGACAATAGCCAGAAATAAATCCTTATTTCTACTGTTAGCATCTATTGGTGCAACAGCAGGGTTTGCTCCTCTATCTGGAGTATTTACTAGCACCTAAGACCACAGTGTTTGAGCTGCTCACAGTAATGGATTTCTCCCATATAAAGGAAAATCTATACGGAAATACATTTTTTTCTCATGTCACCCCTATCCCAATCTCCAGAGATGAACTGAGGAACAGAGGCAATTTACAACAATCTGAGTAGATAAAGCAGGACCAGGGCACAGGTTCACACGGCTGGCTTGCAGTTACCCATGACATTGCTCTGCTAACACATTCCTCGACCTGCTCCAACCAGCACTCATGCTAGCAATACCAGGACACAGGCCACAGAAGAGCACTTGTCAAGGCTGGGCCTCAAGACCAAAGAAGAATTTCTCTTCTGTTCACTTGTAGAGGTAGTCAAAAGATCAAGAATCAAGTCTAATAAAGGGCATTATTGTTTTAAGCACTGAGATGGGACTCCCACTACAAAAGCCAAAATTTTGATCAATGACATTCTGAAGATGGGAAAAAAAATATGACAGTATTTTTCTAGCTGTTTATTGAGTTAAAAAAAAAAAAATAGAGCTTGTATATGGAACAATGTGGTGGTGTTCCCAGACAGTACCTCAGGTCAGCACCTGAACCCCCATGCCCTGCCACAACTGCACAACCTTCTCAAAATAAGGGAGCACAGATCTGTCTGTGATGTTACCCAGTACAACAGACGGAGTTAGGAAAGTACCATCACTTAACACCAGTTTAAACTGAGCACATGATTAGCAGCCCCTCTCCTGAAGTGGTCAGCAATCTAAAACTGCATTACAACAAAGGGTGACAGTAGAACAGGCTCGTATCTCTGCATTTGCACAGATTCTACGTCAGTCATTCCCTACTGACTTCAATTGACAACTACTGATTTTCTCAAGTGAATGCAGGAAATCAGACTTTACAATGGCCAGCTGCCCCCATTGGCTTTCTGTCATTTAGCAGATCTTAGGTCTGTAAGTTTCTAGTAGCAGTGCATGGATGCAGGTAGTGGAGGAGGGAAATAGGACAGGGGGATGTTTTATGGAAACCAAGTCCTACTTGAGGTTTTTCTGTGTGAGTTACAGGTACACAAGAATGCTTCATTCGTTCTGCATTATTATGGGAAAGTCCCAAGACTATGGAGTCATGTAGAAGCTGTAGGGAGCATGTGAAAGCAGTATTACATAGTCTGAACCCAGATACACATATCAGTGCCAGTCTTGGAGGTTTAGGGACACATGTTGATTTCTTAATATTATACCAACCTCTCTAGGCACATCGAATGGCTCGACTTCCACTTCAGTTGAGTTCATCTTATCTGAAGAAGAAGTTGATTTTCGATCCTCTCCTGCTTTGTCAGTTTTGTCTTTTCCTTTGGGTGTTCTGAAGTCTTTATCTTTAGATGGCAATTTGATATCCTTGATAATGCTTGAAAATTTTGACTCACGGGCTCCTCCTGAAAGTATCTCCACAGCAATCTCAATGAAGAGACGTCCCCTGAAGGAGACCCCTTCACCAAAACCTTCGTTAAGCTCCTGGTGGTCATCCATGAGGCTGTGGTTCCTGGGTGAGCCATAGAGATTGATCCAGGCAGGCCCAAAGGTAGGCAAAAACCCTGGAGATAAAGCACCTTCTACAGCATTTCCACCAGATGTTAGCACACTCTCACTGTGTGCTCCAAGAAATCTTGCCTCTTGCACACCAAAAGCCAAACTTGGACCCATTTCTATGCAGATAGGGACCACCTCACGTAGAACACTGTTTTTCAGGCCTGGGGATTCTGCTGGTGTGGAGTTCTTTCTCAGAAGGTGTTTGTACCACATTCTGGGGCATGAGACTTATTGCATTCAAGAGCTTGCTCCCACAGACTGAGGGATGAGACGTGGTGGGAGAGGAACAGAGGCTTTCTCACCTTATCCAGCCTGTTCCCAAGACTATATCACTACTCAGTTTATATGGTTTATCTCTTATTTTCTGATTAAGAACTCAGATACACATTTGAATTCCCAAATTTTAGGAGTTGCTATGCCTTTGCCAAGCTGTGATGACTGACCATGTTCCATATGCAGATGAGTGAAAAGACTCCAGATAGTGAGCTTTACCTCACATATGTGAGGTCAAACACACTAGTCCATGGTACCTGATTGAGCTGTGACAGTATCCAGCTGAGCCTTACCTAAGTACTTCGCTCTTACTGAGTAGATCAAAACCACAAGCCTGCTTTGGTCATGATTTGCACTCTGTGCTTTCATTGCCCAACAGAAACTCACATGAACTATAAACTTACATCAGTCATCCCTAACAGACTGGAGCAGACTATTGCCACAGTCACAAAGAGGGTACCAAATTATGTAGCAGCCCCGTAATGAGAAAGGAAGTGGCAGACAACCATGCACTAAATACAACATAATATAATCTCAAATTAAGCAAGAAAAGGTCTCTCAGAACAAACAAAAACTATGGATGTTCACTTGACCTCTCAGCATTCCTGAAATGAGATTAGCCAGTGCTCAGATCCCAGGCAAGTAGATTTTACCTTACAGGCATATTCTGGACCAGACATTTTCCCTTTTACCTTTGTCACCTTCTTGTTCATTTGATATTTTCTTCAAGTCAATGAAGTGGGTGGCTAGGGCCACATCATTCATGCTGCCTTCATCCCAGACTTGTATTTTGACTCTCCGGCAGAGTGGAGGGAACATTTCCTTGAAGATAACCTGTTCATGCCATACTGGATCTGCACAGTTCTTCTGCACTGTTGTCCGGCCCTGAAATGAAAGTCCAGCAAATTTAACCCCAGAGGGGTGAAGAGAATGGCAGTGAGTATAGCACGAGTTGCACCTGGCAGCATTTCTCCTGTTGTTTTTAAAGCACAAATATCCTTTATTGAATGTACTTCATCTTTTCTGTTAGCTTGTTGATTTTTCTCTCCATATCTAATAAAAGATCACATTACGGTTAAAGAATTCTCACCTGCATACAGCAGAGACTGGAATAAAATCTAATTCTTCAGAGCTCTTATGTACAAAACATATCTGTGAGGCCAGATATTTCTGCTATTTTCACCTTCACTGCACATCTTCAAATGGTTTTTGACATAGCTGGGTAGTGGTAATCCACCATAGTTTGTCTCATAAAAGATGAAATTCATTACAGCTATTAGGCTGCACATACCAACGAAATTACCTTAAATGAGGCAATTTTTCTAGTATAAAATATGATTACTGTGGCTCACCTTCTGAGCATATGCCTATGTGCTAAGGATGTAGAGACTGGAGCCATTCCTCCTAGCCTGAGGGAGATGGCAGAACCGTATCACAGTTTGTGCAGCTGCAGACTCTAGCAGGCCTTCTAATTCCACATTTGGTGGGGAGAACTGAGTCAGGAATCCCACCAATGATACCTCTAAACTCATATTTTACACACCAGCATGCAAAGTCACATCAGTGACCTGTTCTTACATCTTCTTCAGCTGCCTATTAAACCTGCAGTAGCTGCAAGCAGTTGACCATTTTAACCCATGCTAGCTTGACTTGTAATACTTTGCAATTTGGATTCACAACAAAACATGAAATCAGCACCAAGGGCCTGATTCTCATGCTAAAAACATCTGTAAAGGACTAACTGGAGTTCTTTCTAAGGCTTCCTTGCACACAGAGAGCATTGCTGGCTTAAAATAATTTCCAGATTGAATCTTTCCCT
>NW_008627678.1:78844-105717 GCF_000691845.1 Merops nubicus
CTACCTGACACAGTGTTTCATTGGTGTACCCCAAAGGAACCAGGCTCCTGGACCTTGATTGCACTCCTTTGCCATGAAAGTCAGAAGGCCCCTCTCGGCAGCAATCTGTAGCACCACGTTTGATCTTGAAGGAGCCCCAGGGCTAATGAAACTAGACAACACTGAGATAGAGTCTACTCAAATGCTTCCTCTTCTGCTACCCACAGAAGCTGCACGGGTCCTGAGTTACAGCAGGGAAATTGAGAAGTCGATAAACAGCCTTAAAATCCAGATTGAACCATCTTTGCTGCTTTCAGCCCTGCCCTCTTTTTTCATTCTAGGGAGACCAGAACATAGGTAGCACTTACTTAAGCACTGTCTTCTAACTTGATGTATTAGTAACAGATCCACAGAATTCTCTTTTCTCTCCTGCTGCGTAACTTTAACCTACTGCTGTGAGGCTGATATTATATCTGCTGGCATTAAATGTTTACATCTCTTTGTTCCTACATAATTTAAGAACTGAAAATTTTCTTTCTGGTAACAGGAATGTGTGTTTTATTTAATTTAACTATAAGTTAAGGACATCAACATAATCACATGCCTGTAGTAAAGCTAACAGAAAAGAAGGCCTACATTTGTGATCAAGAGGATCCCAATTACCATTTGACCTGCAAACATGACCACCACATAGGGATCCACAAGGTCCTTACTGTCGCCTATGAATGCTTTGGTGACATTGGCCATGATGCTAGAGTTCATCTTCGGAAGTCCTTCTGCTTTGTAAATTCTCACATAAAATCTGGCCCATGGCCTTTCAGATGGAAAGCCTTTGGGGATCAAGAGGTTCCTGAGAGAAAAAAGAAGGCATTTCCTTAAAATTGAAAACTCAGACAATGAAGTGACATTTTTTCCAACAAAATTGTCATCTCAGGTTAACTTGTGTCCTGAGAAGACACAAAAAGGCATATGAATTTTCTTCTGCATCTAAACCAAAACATTTTCTGGTTACCATGAGAAAATGATATAGCATTACTCAACAAACTTGTCTATGTCATATGGAACTAGGTCCAGTTAGATCAGGTTGCTCAGGACCTTGTCCAGTAAATTCTGAATATCTCCAAGGATGAAGATTCCCCACTCTCTCTGGGTCCCTGTTACACTTGACCACCTTCAAGGTAAAAAAAAAAATTGTATCAGTTCTGAAATCCCCTTTTTCTGACCTGGGTCCAAAGCCTCTCACCTTTCTACTGTACTCCTGTGAAAAGGCTCTGTCTCTGCCCTTTTCATGCAGAAGATACCTCTTAACCTGCTCTTCTTAAGGCTCAAGAAACCAACCCACTCCTCCCTGCCACCACACACCTTTCCCTCTAGACCACATACTCCAGCCCTCCACCATCTTCATGACTGTCCATGGATTTGGTCCAGTACTGACCAGAAACATTGCTCCTGGAAAATGTCAAGTATGTTGGCAGCATACTTTACCACCTTGAATTTCTGTCTTTTACAGAGATAATGCTACTGCACTTGAGTTTATAATGGAAGCATAGAATCACTGTGTGCTTTGGGTCAGAAGGGATCTTTAAAGGCCATCAAGTCCAACCCATCTGCAGTAAGCAGGGACAACTTTAACTAGATCAGGTTGTCCAGACCCCTGTCCAGCCTGACCTTGAATGTTTCCAGTTTATCTAAGGATATGGAAAATATCTATGCACACACATCTGATAGAGGAGGAGGAATAGCTTTTACTTGCATTTTTTCATCTTCACTGCTTTTCAGAAATATTTAGCTGGTTTCAGATCAATGAACCTTCTGTCAGGGGTGACTTGGCACTTAGCCACAGGACATGGTCAAGTCTATCAGCTGCAGAGAAGTGACCCTAGCGTGCCCTTCAATTTAGTTGAGACAGTTGCAAAAACTCTCTTTGAGCACATCAGAAGAGCCAAGTGCAAAATGTTACCCTGCCATTAGCCCTGAGTTAGCAAGGGACTGAAAGGAGGGCGGAGGACTCTTGAGGAACTCAGTAAAGAAGAAAGAAGTAAAAAAGAAACTATTGCAGTACTTTTCAATCTGCTCCTCAGTGTCAGCTGTTTTCTGCGTAGCTTGTATTGCATCACCTTTCCCAGTCACACTGATGTCACACTTCACGTAGCCCTTGGCTCCCGTCCTAATGTCAGCAGGGTCTGTGAGAAGGGCCCACTTGTCACAAAACTGGTGACCTGAAAGGTAGACAGACTTAAACCCCCAGAAGGAAATACAGGACAGAATTCAGAGACTAACGCAGTCTGAGTACAAGCGTTGGTTGCTCACTTCACTCAAACCATTTCTCTCTACTGACTAGTGCAGGAGCCCTGAAGAGAGGGTGGCCTAGATGACTATATTTTTTCTGTAAATAGGTGACATCTATAGCAAGTGGCCTAAATATGTTCATTACCAAAGACTAGGAAGGGACAAAGTCCTTGAGTAATTATGGAACAGAAAAAGAAACAGGTTTTGTGGATGGTTGTAAAAGCAGGCCAAGGAAGGCATAAGCAATCTTTCCTTAGCTTCAAACTTCAGAAAGCACTGGACAACTGAAGATAGCAGATCAAGTAAGTCCATGGTCTCCTTTTTGTCATCTCCTTTTTCCATCTCCCATGACAGTCTACTCTTCCTCTAGTCTCATGCTCTCCTCAATGTTCCTTTCACGTTCCATCCCATTGACCCTCCCTCCACCCCTTCTACCCCAACATGTGTGGCAGAGCTTTGGATGCCCTATAATGAAAGAGTGAAGTTGGGTTTTGTAGAGCATTCAACTGCCCACTCTGTCCCCCTAGAGAAAAAAACATCTTTGACAAGTGCTTCCCAACAATGGACAGAATGTCAAGGCTTTTTTAGTGTTGAACTCTTTCAGAAAATATTCTGGTGCTCCAGTATCCAAAAAGAAAAATAGCTCTTTCAGAAACCTTGTTAGGTTTTCCCTTTGACATAAATCACAGGCATCTAAGTGGAAAAGCAGTGTACCTCCATCTCCTGTCCTTTCTGCCTCATGTCCCATTTAACAAAAAAAAGGGGGGGAGAAACATACCACTTACCTGGCTGAGCATACACTGTCCCCAGATCTACTTTAAAGGAGCCTATCAGCACACCCCCGATCAGCTTATTGTGCATAACCTGTTAGAAAAAGGCCACTTAAAGAATGTCACTCTCTCTCTTCCCAGCCAGCATAAGAAAGAGCAATCCAAACACAGATCACATTTGGTTCAGAAGTCATAAGCAGTGATGTCCAGCACCACCCACAACTGGGTGTACACAGCCACAGCAGATACAGCAAGCATTTGAAATCTGTTCCTTACCCAGTATTGTGCCAATTTAGAAACCAACATGGTTACATCCAAGTGGAATCACACAGGTACATCCCAGGTCCCAGGATTATATAGAGCAGGAATCAGATGGATGCATCTTCAGAGCAAATGCAGTTATATTATCTATCCTTGCTTAATTATTTCTTTCTAATTATTTGTTTGGACATTCTGTGCAATAGCTGAATTGCCATAAGAACTGACTACACCCGGAGGAGAAAGAATTAAAATTTTTCTTTGCAACATTTCAATGTGCACATAAACCAAGAGACTCAATTCTGATTTACCCCAGACAATATTAATGAAACCAGAGAAGCGATATAGATGTAAATAAGATGGCAAGCAGGCCCCAGCGAGTCTGTCTTATCCTTCCTGCCAAGTAATGAATTTAATCTAATCTGATTCAAATGTAATTAACAATTTTCCTTTGTCATGATTCCTGGATTTATGTACTTTCCTGTCTGGTTTTCAAATATATGTATGTGTGTGCTTAACTTTACAGACAAAGGAGAGGCTAGCAACATCTTCTAAAGGAAGATTTGCTCTAGAACCATATTTTTCAAAAAAATGTATCTCACCTGGTGTCAGAATAACTTAAAATTTTGAAACCAATTCCTTGGTTGTGGAAAAGCTTCTGAAAGCAGGCTGAATTGTCCGGAACACCTTGGCTAAACTGCAAAGAGAAACTAAGCCCATGTCCACAGAAGCTAAATCTAAATGTTGGAGTTAAACAGCTACACCTTTGAGAGCATTTTAGCAATCTGGCAAACGTTGTACCCTGGCTCTGGACCTACACATCCTGGACAGGGATACAAGATTTCTGTGATTTTGCATTGGATTTACCATGAAACTTCTTTTTGTGCATTTTTCTTCAGGACTGGGAGACATATGTTCCAAAGTAAAGATCACTGACACTTTCATCAATATCTACCAGAAAACTCATGAGTCTTCTAGTTGTAACGTAACGTCATTCCCCATTAGAGGCCTGGGGCTACTGTGCCCCTATGATTTAGGAAATACACTCAGTTGTCCTTGATAATTCCTCACTCCAACATGGAAGGAGCTTCTAGGGCTGAAAAATCAGGAGCAGACAAAGGAGCACTTCTATTTTATTCTGCTATTAAAGCTTAAAAATTAAGCAGCTTCCACGTGGGAGAGGAGACAGTGTGAAGCCAACGCTTCACGCACAGGTTCACTTTTCTTCAGTCTCTGATGCTGCCAGGTCCCATCACAGCACTGGACCCTCACTCCTATGAGCTTGGACCAGGGCACAAAAGGGTGGGGAATAAGCCATGAAAACTGATGAGTTTCATCCTGAAGCCAGGCAAAATTACAGCTTTGGAGGAACTACATGGGAACAGGAGCTTGCCCAAATCAATGGACCCATCTTCTCCATTCTTGAGATTTGCTGGGTAAATGTCCCTTGTTCCCACTGAAATGATGGGGGTTTCCCTTCCCTGTAGTACACATGTTGCTTTTAACTGTTGAGGTAATAACTCACTGTTTCTGTTAAATGCTCTGCATATTTCCTGGAACTTTTTTTTTTTTAAAGTGTATTTTTTCTAATGTATATGTATGGTATCTAATTAAAGGTTTGTGTCTTTTCACACTTGATTGACTATATAGATGACAAGGATTTTCTTCAGATTTTCTGAATGAGACAAGCACACACAGTATTAAACTGAGCAGTATTTTAGTACTGGAGATACAGGGTTAGCACAAAAAGGGCATCTCAGTTTTCCTATGGCATTGCTACAAGGTTGCTGGGGTGCACTGTAAGATGTTAATGAAGAAAAAATCTAATTAGCAGGTGCTAAGAAACTGAAAATCTCATTTTCCCTTCAAATGTATGTTTTGAATACAGCTAGAATAACTGCTGAACTGATGGAAAATGGCACTAATCTTTTTTGTTTCCCTTGTGCTTCCATATGCAGACAAGTTTTTTGCAAATTAAGCAATTTCAGTGAATGAATGATCACTGCAAATGAAGGCTTCCAATCTTGGTTTCTCCTTCAGTGAGATTCATGATAAGTGAGTGCTGTGAAACTTTCCATCCTCCAGGGTTTCCTACACTGCTTGTACACGTAGCTTCTCTATTTGTTTCTAATCCCCTGATGTATTGCATTCTCCAGAACTGTCTTGCAAGGTAATGAATCTCTGTTTGTAGTAGCATACATGAGCACTGAACTGGGTTAGGTTTTGGTTTTGTTGGTGGTGTAAGTCATTTTTATCTAGAAAACCTTTAATTTCTTAGTGTTCTGTCTTCACCAGCTATAAATCATATAAGTTTGCTATGCCTGATGAAACTCTGCAGATTTAGAGCAGGTAGTGATGACACATTTCCCCATACCCCCAACACACTCAGAAAGCTGGCACTCTCCCTTCCACCACTGGATATATGTAATCCTTATCAAAAGAATGTGAAAGAAAGACTGGCCATATCTTAGAAAAAAATAACTATACACCTCTGAGCATCAGCAGCTCACAAGTCAATGCCTCAGTACTATGCTGATACTAACCATGTCAAACACATATAAGGGCCATACACTGTATGTAAGTCATAACAGTGAGGTGGTGTCTACTCCCAGGAAAAAGGTGGGTTGTTGTCAGCCTGTAGTAACTCCATCCTCTGGGGTAAGTAAAGGTCAGACCTGCAGATACCTTATGTAGGTATGAATTTCATATATTTGAGCTGTGCAGGTGATATAATGGATTTGAGTTGGAGCTTAGGATTCAGATTGTCAATTTACTACCAGTATTGAAAACCTGGTTTTCCATCTGGCCATGTATAAAGGAATGACTTTTATTTGTGTAGCTGGGAAGAGTCAATTTATCCTCAGCTCAGTAACGCAGGTATACAGTGAACACCTCTATGAGGTTTTGCAAAGGTGTCTCCTATAGTTTCACTACCTGTCTCTGTCAAGCACAACCAGCACACATCCTTTCCTGATGTACTTTTCTGAAATGGACAAAGTACTTCAAGGGAAAAAAACCTTTTCTAAGACAACAATTCACTAATCATTTCTCTTGCCAAGTGGTGGGACTTTCACAGTAGAAATGCAAAGAAAAAGCTCAGGAAGGGCAGAGCTTGTGCTATTTCTAAGTAATACCAATACAGTACTGTCCAAAGTCTCATGAGATCTTCCTTAATTCCTTAGCATCTTTGTTAAATGTGGTGACGAGCCTCAGATAAAAGAATATGCATGGCTCCATAAACTTGGCCTTCCAAACTGCAAATCATTATCTAATGTCCCAGGTCTAAGAGCATGTGTGTTTTCCATTGGGGCACTTCTGAGATCTCACACAGCTTCACTGTGACTTTGCCTGCAGCAAGCAGTGAAAGCCACACTGAGTGCTTGGAGCCCACTCCCATGCGGACAGCAACCAGCCATGGACAGTCCCAGACAGCCCAAGAGCTGCTGCTGAGGGCAAGGTATCTGGAGAGTTTGAAACAGTCTAATCTGAGGAACTTAGATAAGCCAGAAATTTCAACTCAGCAATTTGAAACAAATGGAAGCTTGAAAATTAGAGGAATGAAAAAAATGCTGACAAGGGTTAACTGAGCTGAATTTTCTCATTCTACCTTTTAGATTGTCAAACCAACAATGAGTGTCCCTGAAAATGCACACTTAATCTTCCTTTAGGGTTATGTTCCTTCAAATCATTGCCAGATGCCTTTCCTGCTTTATCTCTCCCCTCTCCTTTCTCTTTCTTATACTTCATGCTGACTTTATAGCACTCTTGGTACCTATAATTACCTCTTTTTTTTTTTTTTTTTAATTACATTAAGAAGAACCATTCAGAGCCAAAGTGACACAAACAACAGTGACCTTTTCTTACAGTGCTAAGCTTTCCTAGGTACTTACAGAGATGTTGATTATTTTGTCAAACAGGAACACCTGAGGTCCAATGAAATCAAACAAAAAGTACTGTGGGAAAAGGGGACAGCAGATCAGAATCATCTTTGTGTTGTCAGCAGCATGGTCAGCCCTGGTGAGACACTGGGGGTGCTGGGGAGGTGGCAGTGGACACAGCAAAACTCAAAGTAAGCTCTTTGGCTTGTGTCTGCTGTGGCCTAGACCTGCTTTCTACTCTCCTCCTTGCATGGCTGCACAGAAATGCACCTCACAAATGCCCATGGCCCTCACTCCACATCAGAAGGTATTGTCAGAAGGGACAGGAGGCACAAGGAAGGAAACCCAAAGGATTAGATGGTTTTGGGAACTGGTCTTATCTGTCACCATCTGGGACAAACATATCAGGCAAAGGCTGAAACAGCAGAAAAGGGAGGTTAGAGTGGTAGTTTATACATAGTTCCCAAATGGGATCATTTGAAGGAATGCAGAGGCAGTGGCAGTAGGGCAGGATGTGATGGACGGGGTGGGGAACAGGATGAACAGACTTGAGGAGAGAAAGAGCAAATATAGCTAAACCCAAGGGAGCTATTGCTGATGCTTGGCCAAGCTTGAAACTCATACAGCTCCTGGACAGACCTCCCTCCTCAAATAGGCAGGTGCTAAAAACTTAGCTCATCCCCTCTTGAGCTACCAAGTGGTGGAGGTCACCCAAAGCCATTGAAGAAAGTGCCTCCTTCAAAAGAAAGCACCTACCTCATTGTAAAAAGGGGCATTTGTGCCTTCCTTCACTGTCGTTTGCTTCTTCTCATCACCTATCTCAATGATCACCACAGGGTCAATGTTCTCACCCACCAGCTGCCTGGCCTCGATGACGGTGATGGCAATCTGTGGGGCACAAGGGCATCACGTGCACTCCTGAGGTCATGCCCAGCCTCAATAGGGATTTCACAGGTGCATAAGGGCCATCACCCCCTGCTCACCTGGTAGTTCTGGGATTTCATCTCCTCTTCGTGAATTCTGGTCACCAGCTTTGCCCTGTTTAAATGACAAAACAGGCCATTGGACATATATAGGCAAGAGCCGGTACTTGAACACATATTGGAAAGACTTCTCATTTCTATACAAACATTGCTTATGGCAGGTAGCTTTGTTGTGAACTGTTAGACTTGATTTCATCAGCACAGACCATCTCTGTCTTTCTCCTATGCTTGGTAATAGGGAAATGTGACTGCCATGCATGGGAATGCTTTCACTTGTTGATCCCCTCAAAGCTAACTCCATTCCTTCCTTGTATGAAAAAACAACTCCACAAGCTCTTGGCTATAAAGATTGCTGTCCCCCTTTGGCTTATTTTCATTAGCAGCATTCATTAGCACAGTTGAGGCACTCTCAGCATCAATTTCAATCTCTCCCTGCACTGGATAGCATCTGATGACAATCTGTCTGGACCTAATAACATTTTGCTGACAAGTACACCCACTCTGTCATGTAAGAGAGCAGGAGTGAAGGGGGTCACTGCTGTCAGCAAATGGATTTTCTGTCAGCAGATATATTGTCCTAGAACAATACCATTCCTAAGAAGGATGGAAAGGGTGTTTTGGGGGATGTTAGGTAAGGAACAACAAGAAGCACCTTCTCCTCTTTGGGCTTAAGGATCCAAAAGCACTGGACAGTGCATTGCTGTTCATTAGGTCTTCCTCTCCCTCTTCTTGTCTTACAAGAGTGTTATGGTGTAGATTTCCGCTTTCATCGTGATCACCTGATGAAGAAAACAATCAAGAAAGTAAAATCCACCTCTGATTTCTACTAGCAAAAAGCTAACTTGGAACAGAGTGGTGAATTCATCAGCATGAACTGAATGCTTTATTTATGCGGGTATCATAGTTAGAGATAGAGCAGTGGTTTGTACTGAGCAGTATAGGCTACAGCAGGAGCTCCCCTCCCATGCAAAATCGTATATCGTATAAATTGTGGCTGTAGTTGCTCTCTTCATCCTATATGCTCCCACCACAGGCACGTGCACACTAGTTGCATTTGACTGCCCCATCTCTCATCTGCTAGAAAGGCCGTGGGACAGATTATTGCTGGGTTTTGCACGTGTTCCTTTGCAGCAGTGAGCCTGCCAGCTGTGCTTCGTTGTAACGGTTTGACACACTTCGGTCCCTTCCAAGCGACCAAAGCAGAGCCTAGCTCAGAAATCAACTTTCACCTTCTCTCTTCAAAGAGATGATGAACTGGAAGGCCCGGGACAGAAAAAGTGTTGAAGAGCACAATTCATGGGATCTCTTGTAGAGAGTTATACTCAGATGAAAAAAATTGCTTCAAGAAGTGCTTATCTTATTTTCTGACCTTAAAGACAATCTCAGCAACTAGCTTAGATATACACATCTATATTTGGCCAGAAAAGCCCTTTGCACACTGCTGTGTTTTGTCTTCCTTGTCTATCAGAAGTCCTGCCAGCATCTCTGCCCCTTGCTGAGCATGTCTGTGTTCAACAACTGCCTTGGGAAAGGGCCTGTATGCTTAGGTGAAAGTTTAAAATCTAGGTGCCTGTAGTCCATTCCAATAACCACATTTATAAGCAAGAAATGTTTGGTGACTCTGGATGTGATTTATTTTTGGTCTAGAACATGTCAAGTGGCATGTGCAACAGTAAAGATGACTTGCCCGTGAATACGCAAGGGCTTAAGTAGCCTAATGGATGACCTGGCATCAGATGAAAGGAAATGCATCCAAGAGCATTTTCTGCAACACAGCTGCAACCTACAGCACTGTGTTCCCACCAGAAAACTAGACAAGGAGTTGTAATAGTGCTCCTTTGCCTCTTTGCAAAGGTATGGTCAGTTGAGGGATGTTTAGAAACTGGAAATGATAGCAAAGGACCATCCACTGTACAGTAAAACTCAATTAGATAGCTCTCAACAGGTCCAAATATTGCTTTTTTGACTGGCTTCCACAAGCCCTTTCTCCAAGACAAACCACCAGATAGGTACAGACAGAGACAATTTTTGCTTGTGTTGATAGGCAGCCAGGCATGAGCTAGTTCTACGAAGGTTCCTCCACTAGCAGCCTCATAGATGCTCCCTGCCTGCCCCTCTGGCTATTGTCCAGCCTCCCTAGAACACAGGGAAGGAGTATCCATGTAGGCATAGCCTGATTTTCAGCCCTCGAGGCAACAGCATCTGCCCATAGCTTTGCATCTGCCCATAGCTTTGCATCTGTAGCATCTCATATCCTGTTTACTCTAGAGCATGTTGTTTGATGATGGGCTTGTAGTAGTCGGTATTGTCTGCCCTAAGCTCTAGAGTACTTAAAAAACAAAATAGTAAATCAAAACTGTATCATCTCTCTATGGGAAGAGTCAGGCCGATATTTTTCTTTTACTCTGCCAGATACACAGCAGTCTGAACTCACAAAATCTGAAGGTGGACTTAACAAAACAGTTAATGCAAAAAGAATCAGCTTTGTTTACTTGGGAGTGAAAAGGAGTTTACTACTCATTTGATCAATACTGAGCACTAAGACACAAGTCAAATGAGTTCACATGAAATTAGATGTAAGTTGTATAATTTATGTGTAAATCATGTGTATAATCCCACATCTGCTCTTCCCAGTTGCAGTGTCAATTTTTAAAGCCTTACCCAGTGCATCTTTGTTTGTAATAGTCAACCCTTTCTCGCCTTTTTTCTTTTTCTTCATCTTCATGCCAGCAAACAGCCTCTTTCTGAAAAAGTAAAGAAAAGTGATGAGTGCAAGTATCTGCAAGTTCTTTTCTGTACTGGACTCCAACTTAACTCAAGGAGCTGTTATAAGGCAGTTTTTATTTCCAGGCAAGAACATTATATTCTGATTTTCTTTTTATTGAAAGCAAACAAAAGAAATCTCTGGTTTTATATTTCATCTGATTTTATTTATTTAAGATTTTCCCATGTACAGGCAAACATACTGACAGAAAACCCAAAACTTCTTTTCAAACCAAGACAGCAAGAGGCAAAGAAATGAAATCCAAGATAATTTTCCAATCTACTAACTTCCCATACGTTATTCATATGACTGCAATGAGACCAGACAGAAAGGTTTTTCTCAAATCACAGGTTCCAGATCAAAAGCAGTTTTCCGATTTCTAAATTATGATAAACAAAAAAGCATTTGTATAAACCTCCTTGATGAGGACACCCATTGTATCAGCGGCACATACACCACAAGAGCTTTTGCTATTTATTTAGTTCTCAGTCCTTTCCAGCAGCAAAGCCATAAACAGGACTAGACAAGGGTTTCTCCTCAAGATGTTAAAGAGATAGTTCAGCCCAGTATCAGCCTCAGCTGTTACTGGGTGGGGGCTTTTCTGCCTCCTACTTCTTCCTATACCAATCTAGGTAACTGATCCAGTTTAAAATTTACCAACTCACTTAAAGGTTGGTGAGGTCATTTTTCAGATCATGACTAGCTAAAGAGGCTTTACAACCTCATCAAGGTTTCCTTATTCCTTGCATTCAACAAGGTGTGCTTGTGGGGAGAGACACGGGCAGGGAAGCATGGCCCTGGTTTGGTTGCCATCACAGATAGAAAGATGACAAGACATTCAGCAAGGACCCACAGTGGGCAGACTGCTTCTTGGGAAACTGCAACCCACCCCCCATGTCCTGGAGATGGGAGGTGGTACAGCTGCCAAGCTAAGATAAAGCACCTCTCCCAGCAAGAGTGCAGGCCCATGTTTGTTGTTCAGAGGTCTGTGCTGGTTGTCTTTTTCTTATTTTCCTCTTCAGCTCTTCAGTGAGTAGAGAGAGCAGAGAGAAAGAGGCGTTGTGTTTTGTAGAGCTGCTTTTAAA
This sequence comes from Merops nubicus, assembly GCF_000691845.1. Lineage (NCBI taxonomy): Eukaryota > Metazoa > Chordata > Aves > Coraciiformes > Meropidae > Merops > Merops nubicus. Next base: position 90,851 of record NW_008627678.1, read on the forward strand.
GAGGAAGACAAAAGGAAATACATCTACAAATGTCATATAGTATTTTCTCTTCAACAAAGGGTCTCCTTGCTCCTCCTGGAGCCACCAGCCCCTCTTCTTTGGTTACCAGTCAGTCTCATCCCACCAAACTCTCTGCCCCATATGAGGGTCCAGGAGCACTGGTCCTGCAATAGGACACTGACATTTTGCAATCACAGAACAAAGTATGACTACAAGACAAATAACTTGAACAGTCCCCAGTTCACACCTCTGCCATATCCTAGAGCTGAGACAGTAGCAGAGACACTGCAGGAAAGAAAAGCTGTGGAAAGAAGATGAGACTTCTCCCCCTTACCCCTGTTCAGGGATCAGCACAACATCTATTCTTATCAATGTGGAAGAGAAACACTATTTTCTGTGTTAAAGCTGTGCCCAAAGAGATCCATTCAACCCACAATTTTGGAGTATGGGTGGGAAGCAGCCTGCTGTCCTGCAACTAACTTCCCGAGAAATTAAAGTGTGGCATTTAGCACAATTATATTTATACTTTGGGAAAGGCTAGCTAGTTTTTGATTATGTTCATAACTTTCTCATCTTTTCTTCCTTTTACAAAGTGTGTTTTTAAGCTGCATGATTCATCATTGGAAGGGGGTTTGGGAAGTGGAAATCAAATCTCAGAGCACTGGAGCATGCAATTTAATTTTTCCAGGCTTCTGAAGGTTTCTGGAGGCTTGAACAACTATTTAATAATGACCCTTAGAGTCTGCATATGTCTTTTCTTGCTGCCAATCAAGGTCTGGTAAAACAGTCACAATAATTGAGGAAACACACAAAAGTTCTTCCTTAATGGTAAACTGGAGAGTGCTTGGAATAGATGTGGACAATAAGGGACTCTTGGCTTTGAATACCTGAATTAAAACAACAACAAAAACAACAACAACAACAAAGAGAGAGAGAGGAGAGAAATCAGTAGAACCAGAGAGGCTATCTTCATTAAATAAAAGCCTATCATTTTAAATTAACCAGAACAACCTGACTTATAGTCAAAAATCTAAAATCACTGCAGGTGATTCATTTGGATTTATTTGATAGGGAAAATGTAAATCCCATTGTTGCAGATCTTACCTGCTTGCTGAAATCATCATAGTTCAGGTTTCATATTACACAGTAATAAAATATGTGGTTCTGTTTGCAGGCAATTTAGCCCTTTTCAATTTGAAATGTCAAGCAAAACATTTCAGTATATCTGAAAAATTTCATTTTGAAGTGTTGAAATTACGTGGGGTTTTTTATTTGGAAAGTATGCTTCTCTACACTTGATGTTGAGATTAAACGTTCACTATATCCCATGCAAATTTGTGAACAGTGGTAGATTTCAACTCAACTGTTATTAGTATATTGCTCTGTACTATTTTTGCAATTTTTGATCACATTGGTTCAAGAGGAGCTCTTTGTGAGTGTGATTTCATACTACAGTTTTTCCAAGGAAACAAATATGCTGCGTATTTCAGAGCTATAAATGTCTGCTGCTCAAGAATTTGGTGTTATTAACTCTATGGACAAACAAACAGGTATTGAAGGTGTAAACACAAATAGTTTAGTATAATGGTAACATTTTTCAGGTTCTCTGTTGCCCACAAGTATGCAGTGATAAACATTCAGCCCATTTTTATCCCCCTATCATCAGAGGACTTGTTTACATAAATTGCTGTAGGAATAAACCTTACCTGGTGACGTGCACTGCCTGACTAGCCCAAACAAGCAGACACCTACGAGCTGAGCAAACCTGAGAGCAATCAGTGCTCAAACATCTGAAATCACCTGCAGACTCCAGGTGCCTTTACCTATGGAGGAAAAGTTACTGCAAACTGGACCGGGAAGCTGATAACATTGAAAAGTTGTATTCAGAGAAAATAAGTTTATTGGCCCAAAAGGAACGTCAGTAATGCTGGGCACTATCACAGAAAATGCCTTACTTCCATGTGCCATAGAACATCAAAACCCAACTAGTACAAGTGGAAATGTAGCACCAAGACAAAAAATAGCTCAACCAAAGCAGAAGTCAGAGAGCAACTGGAGGGAATGACCATTACTAAATCCTGATGTGGAAACTAGGCCAACTTCCATGATTTTTGTTTACATAACACCAACATTTCTTAAAGATGGAACTGCAAGAAGTGCCACAGAGTGACAGAAGAAGAAACAGCCACACCTGAAATAATTCTATAGGCACCAACAGCAAAATCTGTTTTTGCAGTAAACCAGATTTCAACCTCAGCTTTTTATTCTACTGGAAATTTGGGCACAGAAAGTCTTCAGGGTGCACCTGAGACCCCTGCACCTCTGGCCCTACCAGTTACCTCAGCCAAGGGCAGCTATAACCACGTGGAGAAGTGTCCCTCAAAAGCACTGGGGAAGCAGCAAGCACAGGTCCCTTATAAGGCTCAGCTATGGGAAAGGAGAAAAGCATGAGATTCTTTACCAGGATGGCCAGGCAGCATTCATTATACACAGGATTTGCCAGAGAGAATCTTCTCTGTAAAGGTCTAAACTAGGTAAATGAAGTTTTCAGGGAACTGAAGGTATAAATCGCTCACGATAGAGAGGCTCCATCACTTTGATGTGTCAGCTGCTAGTCATCCAGTGACAGTGTACATGCTCCAAACATTGTTCACATGGCTAATAACCACAGTGCTTAATAAAACAATTTAGGCTTCTTTAAAACATTCTGTGGATACTTTTTGCAATAGTTCTTTTGCTTGGAAAGAAAAAATAAGTATTCTTTCTTCAAAGTTCAACAAAGCATGTTTCTTTTCACTGCAACTTAGCCAAATTCAAACAGCTGCTGAAAACTTGGAAATTACTCCTTCCCCTCTCCTCAAGACTGTGAAAATTTTCACAGGAAAATGTATCCAAAAAGGGAAAGTTTTAGACTTCCATGCATTTTCACCAGATTTGATAATGTCCCCCAAGTTATTCATAGGGCCTCCTGGCTGTCAGCAAGGCATAAACACAGCATTTCAAGAACCTGGGAAACCGGGAGAGACATGGGGTGCAGAAAAAGTCTTTCATCTGTCTTGGACACACGGTGAGGTTGGGGTTGTTAGTATTGTGATACTGCTGTCAAACTTCAACAAAGATTTAGCCTCCGTGTGCTACGTATGCACAAATACAGATAAGGATTTTGTTCCTTCCTGGATCCAACAAGCTAATTTAAGATACAATTCAACAAATTCTCGTCTAAAGAGAAGGTGAAGGAAAGAGTTCCTATAGGCTGCCAGTAGGTTTCCCATTGTAAGTGCTTTGATTAGAAACAATTAATAAATCACCCATCTCAGCTAATCAAGAACACTGCTTAGTTCAAAGAGTACTGAGTCTCCTAGCTCATTCCACATGGAGATTGTAGGAAAAAAAAATAAATTCTGGAGTAAGGACAACTTTTTCTCTTCTGCATATGCAGTGACAATGTGGGCCCTAGTTTACGACTGTAATTCATTGAAGTTTCCCTGATATAAATAGTAAATAAGAGTGGGACACCAACCATACTGCAGCATTTGACTGTACTCGGACTATGTTGGATTTGCACCAGAAATCTGTAAATACAAAGGTTCCTTTCCCATTATCAGTGCCACAGCTCCACCAGGTCTCTGAATTTCAGAGTTCATAATCTTCATAATCAGTTCATAATCTTTGAAAAAGTCCCACAAACTGCATTCTCCTCTCATCAAGACTTATCCAAGGCAGCTTCCAGCTTGCAAGCTTTCAAAAAGATCCTTTCTTGCCCTTTCTCATTTAAGTTGTCGTGTCATCACAGAGACTTCATAATCACTTCTTCCACTGCATAATGTTCTCTCATATCAAATAATTGCAATTTGTGGTCTAATTTAAAGGAAAGCTGGCAAAAAAAAAGCACTTCAGAGCTGTCCGTGAGACAGTACAAGTGACCTTACTAAATACTGAATATCCTTGGAGTTTCACCACATTGTTTAAACTTATGTTTCTTCTTCCAGCAAAATCCTTCCAGAAGTCCATGTGCTCAGAGAATTGATGTGTAAGGAGAATAGGTTCTTGCTGTAGGAATGGCCACATGTCATCCAGAGACAGACACTTTGTAGGGTGCAGATTTTTCTAACTCATTATAGACACTTACTGTAGAATGGCAGAAATCACTTCTCCATTGGCTATAAATTCAGAAGAATAATCTGAGCCATCTAAACACAGGCATATGTAGCTCAGGGAAAGACTTTTTACCCTCTTCCACAAGGTCCCCTCTCAGTGCAGCTTTCTATGTCTTGTTACAGAACAACCCAGCCTTGGGCTTAACCTGCATTAGACCAAGATGCTTGTCAAGCTCCATTTTTGTAGCCATGAGACTTGGGTTGCTCTTCCCTAGTGATGGTGCATGAGCCGTACTCCTGGCGAGCACAGGGGAATGAAACCAGGGAGTGAGATTTGGAAACACAGAGGACAGACACAAAAACAAACTCTGTTTTATCCAGTATGTCTCCTGAGACCATTCAGAAGTCCTCATGTGGACAGAGCAAGTATTCTCCTGACAGCAGAAAATCCTTACTGGAGAAGCTGCCCTGCATTTCTCCCCCAAGTCTCTTCCTCCCTGGAAGCAGCAGTTGCAGCAAATTTTTTAACAGCATCAAAATTATTTGGTTCAAGGATGATCAAAGGTTTGTGCAGCTCAGATCTAAGCCAGCTCCAGTGCCTAAGGATTGTAAAGCTATGGGTAAAGTGACTGCCTTGACTGAGAAAGTGTTAGAGACTGGAGAAAGAGGAAAAACAGTCTTCAGCCTTCTCGCATAACAATGTAAAATTTGTTAGGTGTGTCTGTATCTTTCCATCTTGCAAGGTGCTTTGTCTGGGTTGTTTTTTTGTTTTTTTTTGCAGCTCCTTAAAATTATCTTTCTTTCAACATAACTTCGTTTTCCACAGCATTTTGCAGTAGATCAGACAGTATTGCTCTAGATAAATAATTATCTCCACATGATTAGTTCCAATCTTCATCAAACACAAGCAAAAAGAACATAATTCTCTAGGTTATAAAAATTTCTTCTCTTTCCTTTTTAAATGCAAAACTGTAAGAAAGACTCTCAGCTCATTTGATCACTTGCAGGATATGTTCTAGTCAAGGAAATTGAAAGAAAAAGTAAATGATCTCATCATTTAAACCACTCATTTCAAAAGTAAAACAAGTATACAAAGATGGGGCTTCAAAATAAAGAGCCTGATCAACCTAAAACTATAATGCAAGCATAATTAATTCAGAAACATTTTTTATTAAGCTAATATATAATTTATGATAATAAATGAAATCTCAGAGAAGAAACTTATTGCATTACATTTAATTGTCAGAGGGCTGAAAAAATAACTTCAGTGTTCCTGGATATATGAAAAGCAAAAAAGTCCTAATGCGTTGTTAATGATGTACTCATTTCATGCCTCTTTGTCTCAGGATTACAGAAGTTAAGGACAGATTATGCCTGTTTATTAATTTAATTTATCTCCTTTGCCAGTGCAGGGTTACTTTGTACATTATGTTGTCAGATAGTTTATCCTGATTCAGTAATGAGATTCACTTTATCCCCAGATTTGTTATTTCTGCTGTGGTTCTTTCACAGGCCAGAGCTCTCACTAGCTGTCTTAACTTAATCCCATTTTTCCTGATTTCCCACTGGTTCTGCTGTTCTGATAGGTCCAAGAATTTGCAATGGAAAAGCTTCAGCTCCTCAAGAAGGTGAATACACAATCCTGTGTGACACGCTGCTATTAAAAACCAGCTGTAATGTGCACACACACACAAATACTGGTTCTGAAGCTTGGGGCTTTACACATCTATGTGACACAATGACATTATATGTCTTGTCTCAACTGTTAATATCTCATCCATAAGAAAACAGAATTCCAAGGTGACAATACAGCAGTCAATACTAGTTATACACTAACTCAGTAAGTTCCAGAACAGGTTCTACATTAGCTATTACAACTCAGGAAAGAAATTCTGCTGTCTTTGTGGGTAATTACGTGCAAAACTTCAGTTTCTTGCACTGCAGCAGTCAAAACCTGAAATCAGCCATTAGGAAGTACAAGAAATGAGATAAAACTGTGACAGGGAACATCATATGCCACTAAATCACTGCATTTTGGCTACTGCTTGATGGTCTGATTGCTTCCCTCAAAAGGAACTTGAAACTCAGCAATGTGTAGAAGACAGTGTGTTAAGCGTGATCCTAGAAGGGTAATGGCTCCTGGCAGAGTCTGTTCAGCCTGGAAAAGAGATGATAGCCTGTGTTTTTAACGTGATGCAGTGAGGTAAAAATCAAGCATGCCTAAGAAATGCTGTACTGACAAACAGACTCAATAAGATGGTCCCACTGTCATCACTGACGGTCTCTGAAGTCAGTGGCTCAGTGTGGTGGTAAGAAAACCACCACGGTGCTTGGTGTCATCAGAATGGATATTAGGAAGAAGGCAGTGAGTGTCATTTTACCTCTAAAGCATGGGTGAACTGGCACAAGATCTTAAGATGGGATCACAGAATACTTCAAGCTGTCATCTCAGGTACTGTGTGCAGCTTTGCTCTCCACATCTCAAGAAAGATAACAGGGTTAGAGGAGGCCCAGGAAAAGGGTGGGAGAAGCCACCTTGTGACAGACTGAAACAGTTGGGACTCTTCATTTGGAGAAGGGATGACTAAGAGGCAATAGGATCAATGTTTATAAATTTAATCTGGTTAATAATATGAAACCAGAGCTGCTTGTTACTCAGCAAAACCCACAACACTAGAATGAGGCCGCATCTGGAATATTGTGTCCAGTTCTGGGCTCCTCAGTTCAAGAAGGACAGGGAACTGCTGGAGAGAGTCCAGCGTAGGGCTACAAAGATGATTAGGGGAGTGGAGCATCTCCCTTATGAGGAAAGGCTGAGGGAGCTGGGTCTCTTTAGCCTGCAGAAAAGGAGACTGAGGGGTGACCTCATCAATGTTTACAAATATGTAAAGGGTGAGTGTCAGGAAGATGGAATTAAGCTTTTTTCAGCGATGACCTGTGATAGGACAAGGGGTAATGGGTGCAAATTGGAGCACAGGAGGTTCAAGGTGAATATCAGGAAAAATTTTTTCACTGTGAGGGTGACGGAGCACTGGAACAGGCTGCCCAGAGAGGTTGTGGCGTCTCCTTCACTGGAGTCATTCAAAACCCGCCTGGACGCCTTCCTGTGTGATGTACTCTAGGTGACCCTGCTCTGACAGGGGGGTTGGACTAGATGATCTTTCGAGGTCCCTTCCAACCCCTATGATTCTATGATTCTATGATTCTTTGAGGATGCACTTGATAAAACAGACCTAAAATATAAAAAGGACCAGAGAGTGATATACCCATTAACACTTGTGATAAAGATGTTCTGAATGCTAGGAGAATGGATCACTGAAAGCGGCCAGGCTCAGGTGCTCTCCCTGGACATCACCTCCTTTTGCCACTGCTGGAGACATGTCTGTGCCAGATGGATACTAGATCTGACCTCACAGGGTATTTCTCATGTTCTGGTAGTTCCCTGTCCATAAATACCAGATCTGTACAAGCCAGGTCACCTGGCAGTCATGCTAAATTTGAATCAGATGTAGGTTCATTATAACATTTCTGACAGAATAATCAAAGCATACAACACAAACTTTTGCTAGAATTATAGCTAATCCAGCATAAAGCCTGATAGCGAAAAAAACTAATCCATTCTTGGAACACATTTGAACAGGAAGATGAGTTCATCTACAATTAGCACAGCCCCACATGATCACCAGATAAATACTACATATATTCAAACACGCTCTGAACAACTTATAATTTGAACTTTGAATTCTGCACATTTCCACCACAAATAATCCTAATACCAAAGGTCTGAGAAAGGCTTGAGAGACATCAGCACCACAGCATGGGACCTCTGCAAACACTGGCCATTTACCCAGGCATATACAGCCTTGTATTTTTCAAATCCTGTCCCTTCTTCAGAAAAGCAACTACACGTTTAGAAGCCTGATATATCTTGAGTCATGAGAGCAAAGGAGCCACATCCTGAACAGGTGCAGAATTAGTGGTCATATTCAACAACTTTCCTTATGTCAACACACAAGAGCTGGGTAATAGATTTACCAAATACTGACATGCTTACAAAATAAAGAATGCAGTTATTACACACAGGAGGTTCATTTCTCCTATTCCTGCAACTCTTAGAGCTCTTTCCTCCCTCCACAGGGAGCCTGAGCCATCACCTGTTGGTCTCAGAAAACCTTCCTTCAACTTTGTGTGGTTAGAAATGATTAAAGAAAGCACAAAGCAATATGGAATATATGAATACCAGCAATAATAATCATGCCTGCCATGGAGTGTTAAACAAGCATTAAAGGACATGTTTATTTTCTTTTCCTTCAAGATGTCTTTAAACATAATTAGTTGAATTTAACTGAAACCTTGGAAGAATTCCCTGAGAGTATTAGACATACCTGTGGGACTGAGGTGCCAGTGCTGAGGGCTCCATCCTGCTGTTTTTCTTCCAGTCACCCCCTTTCACATTGTGAACAGGCTCTCCAAGCTCCTATTTGCATTTAAGACTGCATTTAAGTTCGCTGGTAGCAGACGTGGTGCCTGGTTAGTCAAGCTGGTAAACACTGAGCAAGAACAAAGGCTTATCCCTGTGCAAACGTTAACTCCTCTTGCTCTGCAGAGACCTGCAGGAGCAAGCCAGTGAGCCCCATGCTGCCTTCAAACAACAGCTCCAAGCCCAAAAGATCCTGAGATATTCACATGCACCCAGACACCTTGAAAATAGATTTCAGACAGATTGAGCAACCATTCCAGGGGAAAATAGGCCTATTGTAAATATTTGTGTATTTACACTAGTTATTAATTAATAAAAATATAATTCCTTTTTCTCTATTTTTTCTCTTTTTCCACCCATAACTTGCCTGACTCCTCTCAATTGCAGCATAACGTACAGGGCCCCGTATTGTGGTTTCCCCTTCTACCCCCCCCATCTCCCCAGTTAAAAAACTTAATACATGCTATTTTTAGTTCATAAACTTTCACGCTATTCACAGCTCTTGCCTCCAGTCTTGTACGTACAGCTACTTCCTTGACATTTCCTCTTGGACATCCTCCAGTCCTTGCTGAGAACAGATTAGAGGCACATGATCTCTTCATTTCTGCACTTCCCACAAGACCATTTTCACATTGTTCTCAGCATTTTCTGATGGGAACTGACATATAGAGAGGGTAGTCTCCTACCACGAGGCTGAACATCTCTTTAAGGACACCTTTGTAATTAAGTATTTAAACCCTAGCAGAGCAGGGGAATTAATTCTTTGCAAGATACACAATTACTTTCTCTGTAATGGATTAAGAAATGCAGCAATTAAACAACACTGGGCCCTTTAACCCAAGTGATCAGAAAAAAATCAGCATCCTTTTGGGTTTTTTGGGTGACTTTTGGGAGACAGCTGCCTCTGCAAGTCAGGCTTATTTGTTCCGCCTTGCTTCAACAAAGTACAGGCTTCCAGCCTAGATGTCCAGAAGCTGTCCTGCTCTTCACTGGAACCCATCAAGCTCCTGTTGAACTTGAGCAGTTGGGCAAATCTCTGCTAGGAGGAGAAACAGTAATTAAATCAGATATTTCATCTTTAAAAAACATGTGGAAAATGCCCTTTTCTCCACTGGAGCAGAAAATTAAATGTTTCTTTTTTCATTCACCCTTCTGAAGTTAACAGTTAGCCTCAGGTGGTTACTCTGGCTTTTTTTTCTGAGTGCTTTTCTTAATTTCCTTTTCTTATTTTCTGTCATTGTCTCTTTCTACCACGAACAAGCTACCATGAAAAAAAATAGCAATAAGAGAAATGATCAGCAACATTTGCCTTAGGTGTGGGTGATGATATGCCTATGCCTGTGGTTACTGTTGCTTTAGCTATTTAATTCCCTTAAAAGGCATAATAACTGTTTCAGTGGAAAGCATGAGCTACCTTTAGGAAAGGTATAGCAACACATAAAATAGCATGTAGTAGCACATCTAGCCCTTGGAGAACAGCAGAAGCACGTGGTCCCTTGGGACATGCCACACAACATTGACACTTCAAAGCACATTTACCCAAGCCAGGCTTTAAAGCACTCTATTTCTAGATGAAATCCTAAACACTGCAAGCAGCCAGTGAGCACTCTCAGTGGAGGGTTGCTCACAGTTTGAGAACATAAAATTCTTTTGAAAAAACCCAAACTTTTCATTTCATGACTTCCAGCCCCGTCTCCCTTGCAGGGCTGAATTGAGAAATGCTTTGTTGTCAATACAGAATGGTTTCACTACCTTGCCCTAAAATTTGCAGCTGAGTAAGCTGAACTGGCAGCTCTGCAGGAAAAACACTGTCAGGGAGAGACAATCCTGGCAACTTGCGTGCCCATCAGCAACTCTTCAGCTTTGCTTACCACATCCTGGCAGGCAACCACTCTCCTTCTGAAGGCTGAGAGCAACCTACACCATCCAGGTCCCAGACTGATTCTTTCCTAACTGCACAAAGCTTCCTGTAACACCTGAAATGAGCCAGGAAGCAACTCCTCTGCTCAGTGGGAAACAGGGGCTCTACACTGAGCACACAATTAGTACTTGAGTAGTCAGCTGGGCTGACATTTCAGCACTCCTCTGACCTAGTTGGGAGTATTCTTTCTTGCTTTTTTGCTTACTTTCTTGCTTGCTTCCTTGCTTTTCCTTGCTTGTTTCCCTTTCTTTTTTTGAGATGGTAACAAAACCAGAAACAAGTCTTGATTAAAAAAGGAGATACTTTGCTGGGAAAAAGGAGAAAATAGAGAGTATGTGCATCTTGATTGGTTTATTTTGTATAGGAAATACTTCCAGTCTTATGGACTTTAAAAGTGAAGGTTCCATGTGCACAGAGATATAAACCAGGCCCTGGGCCACATGGGATGCCTGCCTTGAACTGCCTACAGGGTTTTTTTTAAGGGGAGGTTTAATGTTGAAAGATGTGGATGTAAACATTTATGCTGTTATTCAGTCCTTGTGCCTCCAGAGTGGCAAGCCTCGGGATGGAGAAGTCCTGCTGGCTGTTTTATAACTAAATGCTGTAACAGCAAGGAAAGCTGTGAGGGTAGTACCTCCAGTTCTTATTTCTGGAAAGGACTATGTCTGAGCTGCAACTTACTGCTCAGGTTTCCTGGAGTTTGTGTTTCCAGAGCTTCTGTGCAACAAGTAGGGCAGAAGCAGACTCCATATATGTGCTTATAAATACACTGAAATCAATCCACATATGCTGAGCACCTAGTGCAGTGAAGGGTCTTGTCCCAGAAACTACCCTTTCTATTTATTATCAATCACTAAATAAGTCATGGTTTCTATATAGGAGGTATATAAAGAATTATTGAAATCAGCCTGTACAATGTTTCCTATCTGTATGATCGTTATACCAATAACTTCTTTCCCTTCACCCTTTTCCTGTCTTTGCTTGTAAAAATAGAGACTGTCTGTGCACATATTCTGGCCCAAACAGAGTGAGGTCCTGGCCTCTATCAGCCATTGTAGCAAAGGCAGTGCAAAATGTCACCAGAATAATTCTGGCTATTGCTGTGGCACTCAGTAAATGCTGTCTGAGGGGCAGTGTCTGGAGTTGGGATAACAGGCTTCAGGGAGGTGAAGCCAAAACTGAAGCTTTCTTCAGCAGGTGGTTAACAGCATCCTATTAAAATTGGTGTAAAATAAAGGGGGCTGGCTCTAGCTGTGGTGTTAACACAGGGATGTGGCTGCAAACAGCCCCACGGGCACTCTGCCTTCACCAACCATCCATCACCGATCACGAAACAAATCACAAAGCATTGCCTGGGGGGTAACATTTTCACAAGCCTCGCCTCTTTTATCCCCTCCCCTAATAAATCCATCCCAAATAATGTTTAGTAAACTCAATTCTTCACACCATGCTCAAAAGGCAACTGCATTTTGTAAGTCCCATTGCCATCCAGCAGGAAGAGCCCCTGCACTGGGCTGTATCAAGCTACCAGCCACCACACTGATGCCTTCATGCCTGCTGTGCACAGGGCAGTAATCCCTCTGCCCAGCTCACTGCTCTGTGCCACAGGAAGGGACAAACAGAAGGTGCTGGGGTTTTCACTGCATCAATCTGAAGCCGAACAGAAACTCCATTGTATTTACAAAGTGGGTGTTTCTTTGAGCTGCCTGATAAATCAAGGTGGGGGCTGTGCCCAGCACCAAGTTATAGGTTGTATAGGAGTGTAGAGAAATAGAAAGCTTACATAAGGGGAGGTTTTCAATAGTCAATACATTAAAAAAATTACTCAGCCCCTCTTTTCTCATAAATAGGTAGACCAGTCCTGGGCTAAGCCAGGCCTCCAGTGGAAGGAAAGGGATAAGAAGTCAAGATACAGAGTCTATCTCCAGCTTCATTCCTGCCACACCCTTCATTCCTGCCACACCCTTACATAACTTTGGGTGATCTGTTCAGTTAATAGATTAAAACATTTAACTGTCCCATGACAAGAGCATGGGGAGACTTAAGTGTTGTTTGACAAGTGCTCTAATCGAAACCTCACTGTTTATAGAGATGGGCTGGTGCATCTAAGGCTTGAACAAAATGGTTCCTCACAACTACCACAGGCACTTAGTGATCTACCTGTTTTGTTTTTGGTTTCTCTAACAGGTGCAGAATACTGTTGTCAATTACCTTTGAAACCCTGAGGGACCCAGTGCCTTTTCCTACACTGAGCCACAGGAACAGGCTGCCCAGAGAGGTGGTAGATGCCCCATCCCTGGAAACGTTCAAGGTCAGGTTGGACAGGGCTCTGAGCAGCCTGATCTAGTTAAAGATGTCTGCTCACTGCAGAGGGGTTGGACTAGATGACCTTTAAAGGTCCCTTCCAACCCAACATTTTAAGATTCTAATTAATAAAATAAATTTTATGATTCTAACCAGTCTATGATTCTAAATCTGTCCCAAACTGAGCACGTTGCTGCCAATGCAAGCAACTATAAACAGGAATTGATTTGTTTTGTGGTATGTGAGAGAACACGAACCATACATTGTCTGCTGCTGGGAAGTTCTCAAAGCATTGGAACAACCTTATCTGAGAGAAAGTGATACTTTGTTAGGAAAACTGAAAAGCTTAAATAGGCCATCTCCTCAACAGATATAAATTGGTGTGTTGTCTCAGTGACTGATTGGCCCTAGTAATGGGATTACTGTGATTTATAAGGAAAGAATCCATGTGTTAAAAACTATGCAGAAACATCTAATGACCCAACTGAAAATAAGTGAAGGGGTTTGATAGAGCCAAGCATAAAAAGCAGGATTTGACTGTTGTAAGTGATGCTGTAGAGCTGATTGTGGGCCAAGAGAAGTGCAGATATGGAAACATTTGTACAGGACAGAATCCATCTCCAAGTGCTTTGGGGAGCATGTTGTGGGGTGGACAGCCAGGGCTAGAGAGCCAGAACCTGCTGAGCACTGCAAGACCTGGCTGGTTGGGGCAGTGCTGTTGGGTGGGCACCAGTGAGTGCATTTGTACTGAACTGATGGGTGCTTTGATGTAAAGGGAAATATTTCAAATTTGAAAAATAAAATAAATGCTTTGTGCAAGTGAAGTATTACGTTCAGTGTCTTACTCATGGGGACCTCAGCTTTGTGATGTCAACTCTAGCTCAATCTTTCTTCACTTGCTTTACTGTAAAGTTTTATTTAAAAAAGAGAAAAAAAAAAAAAAAAAACTGAAATGCAGAGGGTGTAGTACTCAAGAGCCCTGAACTGTAATGCCAGCTTTGCCTCAAGGCAGCTGAGGAGCTGCAGGCAGGTCTCTGTGCCCCTGCTGCCCCTGCCACCTACCTGCTCACACAGCGAGTGCCACAGCAGGTCTCAGGCAGCACAAATGGGCTCAGACCCCTGCTAACACCATTGGTTCTACATAAAAACCTACTGTGTCTACAGAAGTAATGAAGCATCTGGGACAGGCTTGGGTCTGTGCTGGTCTGCAGAAGAAACCCGCTGAGCTGGCAAGGCAGAGAAGCCTATCTATAACCAGATACCTCACTCAGTGACCTTTGGGTGTGAAAACAAACCTGGGGCTCTGCTCTGGCCAGGAACCGTTCCTGACCAAGCTTTATTCCTGGGAAGTCAGGCAGACAAGTATCCCTTACCAAGCCACTTCTTACAGGCAGTGGCTTAATCCTTCACAGTCAGTGCCAGGTCTCAGCATCCAAGCTCGTGTTTTGCAGCTCAGCTATGAATCCTACTTCTCCCCAAGGGGCTTGTTATATTACTGTACTTTGAACATACTTAATCTTGGACTTCCCAAAGACTTGGCAAGATTTGTCAGCAAATTACTGTGGAGTTAGAAGAGGAGTGGAATAATAAGTCCCATCTGGGTGGACTTAGCATGCAATAATAGGTAAGGTTTAGACATGGTTGTGGGATCAGTCCCAAATCAGAAGTTAGTCTCTTGTCAAGGTATAAATTACACCACAGTGGCTTAACTTCTCCATACACACATCCCCAGTCTTTGAAGTCTGCCTGGGACACAAATATGAAACATCCTTAGAGCTGCCCTATTTTGCACCAAAGCCTGTCAGTTCCAAAAGCAGAGCTCTCAGTTCTCTTGTCTTTTGACAGGGAAATGAGGCTCTGCCTTTTGCTCAGTACAGCTATTAGGACTCATGGCCCAAAACTACAGCCTACTAATATGACCCCCAAATTGCTGGCTGGTTCCCCACTCTCCAGCGATGACGTAAAATATTCTGTAAATGCCAATTAAGCAGTGACATTTGTAAAGATGTTTCTGTTTTATCAGCATGTTGTTTGTGCTGGAATATAATCACTGGTTGTTCAGCAG